>NC_135802.1:117318401-117568546 GCF_964213995.1 Mustelus asterias
TTGGATTCAGGTAACTGCTATATGAGTTGAACTAAAGGGGTGCAATTCTGATTGAAAGGTTCAGGTGCTTATGCTAAAAGGTAGCAGGTTAGAAAGTGGCCCATGTCTCAAATATTGCGCTGGCAAAAATGACCAATTTCGGAAGGTGTGGGTGTGTGGGTTTCCTCCAGGTGCTCCAGTTTTCTCCAACAGTCCAAAGGACGGGCTAGTTAGGTGCATTGGCCATACTAAATTCTCCCTCAGTGTACCCGAACAGGCACCAGAGTATGGCAACTAGGGGATTTTCACAGCAATTTCATTGCAGTAATAATGTAAGCCTACTTGTGACTAATAAATAAACTTAAACTTAAGGCTGAACCCTGTGCTCTGAGGATACCTGAAATAACTCTAATGCCTTAACTAGCTGTGAATAATTTTTAGTTAGGTCCCTTGTATATGCTAATGAGATGCTTAAAGTTTGTTTCGAACCCCTCTGCAAAATTAGGCTACCCAAATCAGTGCAGTGGTTATATTCTGGAAGAAATATAGGGAAGAACATTGACCCTCTCATTTACACAGAAAGCGAATAGCAGCATATTGTGGGGGAGGGGGGGGGGGGTGGGCTGGAGTGGGTTGGAGCTCGTCCACCCCTTCCCAGAAGCAAAGTCAGCATGGAGCCAACTCACTTAGCGTCAGCCCATCACATAGGCATTATAACCAACTATTTAGCTGGTTGGGCTAAATAGAGAGCCAGTGGCTGTCCCACTATTCCACCCCCTCACTGGGGAGGAAGTCCCGCCCTCGGGAGTTGCCAGCAGTCGGGTAGGAAAGAAGAGGTTACTATCTTAAGGGCGAGGCTGCTTCACGATGCACAAAGAGCACCTCCCCTGCCTACCCGAAGAAAGTACCCCCTTCCTTCCAGCCCTTTTTAAAAGTTTTTCTTTAGATGGCCTGCCCACTTCCATATTGCAGTTGGCGGCACAATGGTTAGCACTGCTGCCTCACAGTGCCCGGAACCTGGGTTCAATTCCGGCCTTGGATCACTATCTGTGTGGAGTTAGCACATTCTCCCCGTGTCTGCGTGGGTTTCCTCCGGGTGCTCTGGTTTCTTCCCAAGGTCCAAAGATGTGCAGGTTAGGTTGATTGGCCATGCTAAATTGTCCCTTAGTGTCCCAAAATATGTAGGTTAGGGGGATTAGCAGGGTAAATACGTGGGGTTATGGGGATAGGTGCTGGGTGGAATTGTTGTCAGTGCAGACTTGATGGGCCGAATGGCCTCCTTCTGCACTGTAGGGATTCTATGATTCTACAATACTATCAGTGTCAATTAGCTCATTAACAAGTTCATTTGACCTTTGATTAGTTATTTAAATATGGCGGGCTGGCTGACAATTTTACCTTCCCCTGTCGCCATTCCATATATAATTCAGGGGTCAATCTGAAGATGGTGGAGTTGGCACCCAGCCTATTTTACATGTGAAACATACCTGTCGGGGCATGTAAAATCCGACTCTAAGTCTGAAACTGTGTTTGGATACAAAACGTCCAGAGAGACTGAATCTGGTTGAAAGCATGTGAAAGAACACTGTTCAATTTAAGCTCAGTTGTTAATGTTGAGTCTAGTGGTGCCATAAATGCCAAACTGGCAGGCTGAAGAAGACAGGGCTTCGATTCCGAAGCTTAAAAGTTGCAAAGATATTTTTTGCTGCAGCTCATTTTATCACTTAAAGATAATAGTATCTATGTCGTCCAAATAGCCAAGAGCAAATTTGTGGATGTTCCCCACACGTGTGCCAGTTTTGGCAAACACCGGGCCCCTGGCACTCAGATTGGCTGTATGATGCTGTTGGACTGAGAATCAGGTTATATTCTGGAAGAAGAGAAACTGAACTTCTTTGTGAGGAAGATCGAGTTCAGGAGGACTTTGTGACTGAGATTGATGACATAAATGCTGAGTGGACTGCCAAACCAATACATAAGAGTTTTCTTAACTGCATCTGCCATTTAAGGTCTAATTTACAGTTTATAATTTGCCTATTCACTCATATTTGACTTTTGTTGTTGCTGGGATTCCGACATATGTGGTTACCCAAGAAAGTATTTAGTGTTTGTTTTGTGTGACTTTTGTATGTTAAAAATTACTTTGTTTTAATTGTGTGGCTTCATTCTTTTAGTAAATAACTGGGGTTTCAGACTTTTCCTTTCTTAATCAAGAATTACTGAACTCGACTGCACCATCACAGTTGATAATCTCATCCTTGGGTGAAACAAACATGAAATCCAGACTAATGTTGGTTCACATTCGACAGGCAAGTTCGTTTTTTATTTCATTTTGCCAATTGACTCCCTTTCTAAAGTCACAAGGCTCTTATTTGTGTGCAGTTCCAAAATGGATAAGACAGGGCAGCACGGTGGCACAGTGGTTAGCACTGCTGCCTCACAGTGCCAGGGACCCAGGTTTGATTCCTGGCTTGGGTTACTGTCTGTGTGGAATCTGCATGTTCTCCCCGTGTCTGCATGGGTTTCCTCTGGGTGCTCCGGTTTCCTCCCACAGTCCAAAGATGTGCTGGTTTGGTGCATTGGCCATGCTAAATTCTCCCTCACTGTACCCAAGCAGGTGCCAAAGTGTGGTGACTTGGGGATTTTCACAGTAACTTCATTGCAGTATTAATGTAAGCCTACTTGTGACACTAATAAATAAATCAGGTATGGGGATCACGATCCACAGTTGACATGGACCCTTTTTTTGCAATACAGGCAACAATAAAGTTCAGGCTGTCTGTCTGTTTAAATGATAGTGATGTACAGCCCAGTGCGGAACCCACTGCTGCGTGACTGCATGCCTCAGCATTGGGCCCAAGTTCATGCAAGGCTAGCATCATTTAAAGCTAGCCAGCACCACATATTGCCAACCAGCACTTTTCAAAGGGGAGGCGTATTCTGGCTGGAGTTGATAATGAATAATGTGCATGAAAGTCAACCTGAGCAAGAAGAAAAGTAAAAATGTCTTAATAAGGCGGAACGTGTGCTCCAAGGTTTCCTAACACAACAATGGAGGCTTTTGTGCAGCAGGTAGACAGGGGGAGAAGTCCTCTTCCCACAAGTGGGCCAGAACAGACACTGAAAAGGCAATGAGGGCAGACAGACATCACTGACAATGCAAGCAGTCTAGCTCGAAGAATTTGGATGCATTACAGGTTGAAGTTTAATGGCCTCATGCAAGTGGACCAATGGCAGTGAATGCATCTTCAAATGCTGCCTTCTTTTTAATCATCCATGGAATGTGGACATCACTAGAAAGACAACCATTTAATGCCCATTGCTAATTGCCCTTGAGAAGGTGGCAGTGAGCCGACTTCTGGAGTCACTAGTTCACATGGTGTTGGTGCACTCAAAGTGCCATTCAACAGGAAGGTGCAGGGTTTTGACCCAGCGACAGTGAAGGAATGTTTCCAATTTTGGATGGTGCAGGAGGCGGAAGGGAAATTTTAGGAAATGATGATCTGGCTACACACTGGAATCATTAGCCTGGCAATAAATGGATAGCCCTTGTCACTCAATACTTACCCTCTGATTTCATGTGCTGGCTCAAATACTGAAGGGACAACAGACTGGCGAAGATTAAAGGCATCATGGCAGCTGCCAAGATACCAAGCATTTATTGTATGATGGTCAAACTACAAGTGCACATTCAGGGAGGGGAACCCTTTATGATTTCAGTATATCTCCGCAAACAGATGTGTCACCTGCAAGACTGTGTGTGTGCAGACAGTGGGAGCCTACACCATGAGTGTGGTAAACCACTGTTAAGCTTATTGCCTGTTTGTGTGTGACATGCCTGGGCATGCCCCTGCCGGCCCTGCCTGAGACTCCGCCCCCCCTGGTCCAGGTATAAAGGTGACTGCTCCCCACCCCCTGCCTCAGTCTCTGGATCAGTTCATCAGCATGGGTATGCTCCAAGTCTTTTGCAAATAAAAGCCTATTTGTTCTTGCATACAAACTAGTCGTTGCTTGATTGATAGTGCATCAATGAGGAAGCCACGTGGGTGCTGCACTTGCTTCTCTCTGGTCAGAGAAAACACAATTTATTTCCCTTTTCAGGCATCAGCCACCTTTATTATGCAGCAGGGGAGGATGTGAGAGATGTTGCCTGTTCCAGCCTTAGGGGAAGCCTATGCACAAAACTTCATGGCGGGGGGTCACCTTCATCCCACTGTCAGTGTTTTCTTTGTCCTGTCCTGAGGCTGCCGGTTTGCTGCAAGAGGTAGCAGATCTCAATGAGCACTTCCTCTGTAAAACAGGTGATGATGCACTCACTGCTCCTGGTTTAGGTGGAAGAGACATTCTCCCTGAAGACCCTGGGTGGTAAGAGCCATTTGCTGAGACACCTTTTCCTCCTCCTTCTCCTCCTCCCTCTAAGACCGGCTAGTGATCTTCTGTGCTGCCTTTGCTGAAACTGACTTTCATCCTGCAAGCCAAGACAAATGGTAACTATTCTGTCAGCAGTATCTCAGTGCTAACATTCTCCTCTTTGAGTCAAAAGGGTGTGAGTTTATGTCCCACTTCAGGACTTGAGCACGAAGATCAAGACTGACCATCCAGTGCAGTACTGAGGGATTTCTACATTGCCAGGGATGTTGCCCTATTGATGAGATGTTAAACTGAGACCTCATCTGCCCTCTCAGGTGGACGAGAGATGAAATCGCTGGGCCTCTGACGCAAATCTTTGTCTCGTCACTGAACACAGGTGAGGTCATGATGTGGAGATGCCGGCGTTGGACTAGGGTGAACACAGTAAGAGTTTTAACAACACCAGGTTAAAGTCCAACAGGTTTATTTGGTGGCAAATACCATTAGCTTTCGGAGTGCTGCTCCTTCGTCAGATGGAGTGGAAATGTGCTCTCAAACAGTGCACAGAGACACAACATCAAGTTACAGAATACTGATTAGAATGCGAATCCCTACAACCAACCAGATCTTAAAGATACAGACAATGTGGGTGGGGGGAGTATTAAGCACAGGTTAAAGAGATGTGTATTGTCTCCAGACAGGACAGCCTGCAAGTCCAGGAGGCAAGCTGTGGGGGTTACTGATAATGTGACATAAATCCAACATCCCGGTTTAGGCCGTCCTCATGTGTGCGGAACTTGGCTATCAGTTTCTGCTCAGCGACTGCGCTCTCGTGTGTTGTGAAGGCCGCCTTGGAGAACGCTTACCTGAAGATCAGAAGCTGAATGCCCGTGACTGCTGAAGTGCTCCCCCACAGGAAGAGAACAGTCTTGCCTGGTGATTGTCGAGCGGTGTTCATTCATCCGTTGTCGTAGCGTCTGCATGGTTTCCCCAATGTACCATGCCTCGGGACATCCTTTCCTGCAGCGTGTCAGGTAGACAACGTTGGCCGAGTTGCAAGTGTCGGTACCGTGTACCTGGTGGATGGTGTTCTCACGTGAGATGATGGCATCCGTGTCGATGATCTGGCACGTCTTGCAGAGGTTGCTGTGGCGGGGTTGTGTGGTGTCGTGGTCACTGTTCTCCTGAAGGCTGGGTAGTTTGCTGCGGACAATCGTCTGTTTGAGGTTGTGCGGTTGTTTGAAGGCAAGAAGTGGGGGTGTGGGAATGGCCTTGGCGAGATGTTTGTCTTCATCAATGACATATTGAAGGCTCCAGAGGAGATGCCGTAGCTTCTCCGCTCCGGGGAAGTACTGGATGACGCAGGGTACTCTGTCCACCGTGTCCCGTGTTTGTCTTCTGAGGAGGTCGGTGCGGTTTTTCGCTGTGGCGCGTCGGAACTGTTGATCGATGAGTCGAGCGCTGTATCCTGTTCTTATGAGGGCATCTTTCAGCGTCTGGAGGTGTCTGTTGCGATCCTCCTCATCCGAGCAGATCCTGTGCATTCGGAGGGCTTGTCGGTAGGGGATGCCTTCTTTAACGTGTTTAGGGTGGAAGCCCTCCGAATACACAGGATCTGCTCTGATGAGGAGGATATCAGAAGGACGTATTTTACACAGAGGGTGGTGGGGGCCTGGAATGCACTACCCGGCAAGGTGGTGGAGGCGGACACACTGGGAACATTTAAGACTTATCTCGATAGCCACATGAACGGAGTGGGAATGGAGGGATACAAAAGAATGGTCTAGTTTGGACCAGGGAGCGGCATGGGCTTGGAGGGCCGAAGGCCCTGTTCCTGTGCTGTATTGTTCTTTGTTCTTTATAACAGATTCCATAGCACTATTTTGAGGAGCAGGGGAGTTGTTCCCGGTGTCCCAGATTACTGGTCATTTTTACATTGTGGGAGCTTCCTGCGTACAAATTGGCTTCTCCGTTTCCGACATTAAAGCAGGGACTGCACTTCAAAAGTATTCCATTGGCTGTAATCTGCTTTGGGACTTCCTGAGGCATATAAATGCAAATCTTTTTTTTAACAGCACCCAAAACTGGAAGCAAAAATTTAAACCCGAGGAAAGAAGCCAAAACTGAAGATTTTTCCGCATGTGCAACACTCCAGTTGCCTCCACCCACTTTAAACTGTCGAAATGGTGGGCAGAATCTTCCAGTCTGGAGTCTAAGTCCGATGGCAAGTATGGAAGTTGGCATGATTCCCGCGGGGCAGCAGGACGTCTGAACAAGTACAATCTTTTTGGCTCATTAATTATGCACCAGTGAAGGGTTCAGTACATCTGGTGGTATGTCAGGCAGGAAGTTGCCAGGCCCAATGTTATGTCATGGGTCTAATGTCCTTGCACCATATTTAAAGGGAATCTGGATAGTCATTCACTCATGTAGACCGGGAACTCTGTATCACTCCTCCAGAGTCCTTGTAGCTGCAGCTTGTACTGGAGATGCTGACAGATGTGAGCAACCAGATCCCAGGTATCGAAAGTACCTCTTGCATTGCCTTTCACTCACCTCCAGAAAAGAGTGCCACCTGCAATACACCCATGGTCAGACGGTGCTCACAATTCCAGTGGTCCATATTCACCAGCATCCTGACCTCCTAGAGTCCCCGTTGCATCTTGCTGCTCAGCCCTTTACTCCTCCTGGCCTTGTGCCAACCTGCAATGGGCCTTCCTCCTCCTTATATGGACGAGAGCCATTACCAAAACAGGGTAGCCTGCAGCCTGCTGCATTGATGCTTCAGTTAATGTGTGAACAAATTGAACTGATACACCTAGTGAGTGTATCCTTCACAGGCTTCCCTTCATCTCCAAGCCAGCAGACTAGTGCTAGGCCCTTCACTCGGCCTCTATCTAGACATGGTATCCCAATCCTACCCCTTCCAGGTGAAAAATATCGTGAAGGGCCAGTACTGAATGTTACTCCCATTCATACATGACTGCACCTGGACACATTGCTCTTTGGCGAGGGTGATGAGAGCCATATGCAACAAACTTCCCTCTGCCTCTGTTCCAACTGCCACCACTACCCTCGAGACTCTTTGGAGAGATCAATGTCTTGGAAGCATGGAAAGACTAACCACACCAGCCCCTGTCAGCCATGACCATTCTCTCATGAGGATAAAGGTTTGGAGACACAGGTCAGCGGCATCCACCTCCCTCCCTCTCTTCTGACACCAGCCAGTGGCAACTGACATAGAATGAATGGCAACTGCATACCTTGCTGGGGTCTGGATGTTTTGAGACCCATGAGTCAGGAACAAAACAATTCAGCTGTTGTCTTGGCTGCACTTACGAGAGGAGAACACAACTGGGCATTGTTGATATCCAGTTGCCTCATAATTATTTGGGCGTCCCTTTAGTCAGCCTCTTGTGCTGACTTTGAACATCACCTACTCAGAAAGACCTGATGCGCGATTAAATCACTCGGGAGGCTAGATTGTACCCGGGAAATAAAGGCTTTTATTACTGACAAGAATGGAGTACACTATATACAATACAATCCCAGACTAAAGGGTCACCAGGCAGTGCAGTGACCTTTATACTTCCTCTGGTAGGCGGAGCCAACCGGAGTGTACCACAGAACAATATCAACAGGTAGAACAGCCCAACCCTAACACCAACAGTAACTACAGTAACATATCTACAAACCCCCATAGTGCTGACCATCCATGGCTCAGCACTCATAGTGGTAACCAACTATGGTTCACCACAAGACCCTTCAGCCACTTTGAGGGATCTCAGTTACTAACTGCGTGGTCAAGTTCAGATTTGAAAAATGGTGCATGTCATCTTGTAGACTCACTCCCTTCTACCCTCCCCCATCACTCACCAATTTCCCCCACCAAGTCCCCCACCCATAACCCTTGACCCAACAAATATCACCATCCCTCTCCCCTCTGCCCTCTAACACATTACCTGAGACCCTGTCATGATCCACCTCCCTCTGCCTTTCCTCCCTTCAGAGCCAACACCTGTTCCATGCCCACCATGACCCTAGCCCCTTCCATTATCCAAATCGCCTGTCAGGACCCCTTTCTGACCACCCAACCCATCCCCTCCCCATGAGATCTTCACCGACCAAATTCCCACTGCGGACCTGCCACCCTACTACATCCAACTCCCCCCACTGACTGTGACTGCTCCCTTCCAACAATATCTTGAGTTCACCCCCTCCACCATTGACACCACTGACCCTGCTCTCTAGGATGCCCTCTCCACCCTTCCCTGACACTCTGTCCCCCCACTTCCCAGCCTGCCTCCCATATCCAATCTTCATGCAGCATTCGCAATGGACACTCGATATGAGTGGTTTGTGCAGTCCTCAAGAAGGAAAAAACAGGATCTACTCAAACTCATGCAAAAAGGGAAGCTCATTGGGCATGTGTCATTTATATACAGAAGTGAAAATAAACGTTCTCACTTCTCAGTGGCAGAGAACATCATTTGGAGTTGAATTTTATTCCATCGAAGTAGCCTTTTAGTGAGCATGTATAAAATGCTAATGAATGGAAATGGGCTTCCTGACATTGTTCGTCGTGACCCTTGGCCAACCTTTAACCTGCCCTGAAACTCCAGAGAACAAAATTCAAACAGTTCATTCCTTCCCTGGGAAATTGATTTTTTTGCCCCCTGCCTAATTAAGTGCCACCACCCCCCTCCCCCCCCACTCCCCCCCAGTGTCACAGAGCCAGATTTTGCAGCCCAATGCTTTTAGTAATCCTCCAGTACCCCATGCAATTGGCCATTCTTCTGTGTGAGTGGACAGTGAGAGTTAGAGTTTGACTGGGGCAGGCTGGTTAGCTGTCCATTCCAGGATCAAAGATGTCTCCTGTGATTCTCAGGTTCCAGGCTCATATAAATTCATCAGGTGAGTTGTAGAATGTCATACAGGCATTCTGACAAAGCTTAAAAACCACCACTAACAAGGTCACATCCAGAAGGCGTGCCTAGAGATGAGAGTTCCCTGGGTGGCAGTAGCCCAGATTATTTTTATGGGTGCTTGTTCTTCCAAGGCCAAGGAAAGGAATTAAATTATCTTCGGGGGCATTTCCTCTTCCACTACCCATGAAACTGGTGGAAGCCTACACTGTAATGGACACCTGGCAATAAGTTGCTTAATGGAGCCAGACACATCACTGGTGTTAGCAGGGCTATCAATTCAATTCCATCCCGGGTTCGATTCCTGGCTCGGGTCACTGTCTGTGTGGAGTTTGCACATTCTCCTCGTGTCTGCGTGGGTTTCCTCCGGGTGCTCCGGTTTCCTCCCACAGTCCAAAGATGTGCGGGTTAGGTTGATTGGCCAGGTTAAAAATTGTCCCTTAGAGTCCTGGGATGCGTAGGTTAGAGGGATTAGCGGGTAAAATATGTGGGGGGTGGGATTGTGGTCGGTGCAGACTCGATGGGCCGAATGGCCTCCTTCTGCACTGTAGGGTTTCTATGTTTCTATGTTTCTAAGTCCATTAGCACCAGGCAAAGGCATTCAAATCTGACCTCTAAATGACAGTAAATTGTAGCACTGTGTGAATAACCCAGATAGATTTGGTCTGCACATGCAATTTCCAGCATTCAGTCAATTGCAGTCAACAGCAGGTATCCTCATTGATCTTTCTTCTGTCATATTCCAACTGGTGCTCCAGCTGATATCTGCATTGATGGTATTGGTGCTGCATTAGGTAGTGCCTTTCTCCATCAAGTCGTGAGGGAGTTTGCAGTGCAGATTTAACAAGGTGGTAAAGTTTTAACACTGGTGAACTGTAAACATCAATTCAGCCAATTATAAGAATCAGAACCAATCAACTTCAACCAGATCTGCCATTTCCAATTTGCTGCATGACATTTCAGTTTGGAATTATAAATCACAGTCAAGTCAAGTCCTTAATGCTAATAGTGTAAATGGACACAAGGCTGCAAATAAATCTGTTTCATTGATCACAGCAGCCATTATTAAACAAGGCAATTAATGCAATAAAATAAAGTCAACCATATAAAAGAAATAACTGAAATAACCAAACATTTGCAGGAGAGTCTTCTCTGACTTGTTGGAGTAATAATGTTTAAGAAAGTCTCCAGGAATGCTTCAATGGAGGTAACCTCCTCAAATAGTACATCCAAAGACCTCATCACTCACTCCAGCTGTTCACATGTGGCTGTGAAAGTAGTAATTTTCTGGCAGAAGGGTCATTCCAAATACTTGGAGGCGATTCCTCGGGTATCAAGCAGGCTGCCAGACTTATTGCATCCATTATTAACTCCCATTCAGATCTGGTCAGTTACACATATGCAAAGTTAAAGGTGCTGCCAGTCAATCCAATGAGGCACATCTACCTTGCGGGCTCCCATACCCTTAGCATTCAGAAATCAGTGATGCTGGAAGAAGAATCCTTCACGATTCCCTTAACTGACACATACATGCTTTCCCTTCTTTTAAAAATCAGTACGTATGTTTTTTTAACAAGATAATTAATTGTAAGCTTTGCTGTTGAGCAACCAAGACTGTGATTTAAAATCATTGCTCACTTTCTAATTTTAACTGGGTAAAATAACTACAAATAATGACTAAAAAAAATCGAATGCATAGTTTAGATCTTAGACTCGCGATGCCTTATTATTTTATTTATCCCTGGTGCAAGATAAAAAATATTACTAACATGATATAATGATTATATCTTTGCTACATTTGTTTGTTCTTTTAGTTGTGTAATAGGTTTACTTCTTACTTAAACTTTAAACGCAGTTTTCTATGATGTTAAAGTTGCTTTCAAAGCCTGAAGTCAGATTTATGGAATAATTAAATAATTTGGTACCTCAAAAGTAATCACCAACCATGGTATGCTGCCTGTTTGTTCTGTAAGACTACCAAAAGCTTACCTCAACCTTCAGGCAATGTAGATGCTCTCAAATGCTTGGTGATTTTGGTCTCCAACAGAGGAGTAAATTAAGATATGAGGCCAAAAGAGGAGGCTAAGAAGTCCCCAAAATATCAGTGTAGAGCACATCCCCTTTCTATTAAATTGCACTGTTGCTAACTTGACAATAAATCTGACAATTTATTGCCAAGATGTTGTGAAGGAATGATAAGATAATACGACATCAGTTGAAATAACTCCAAAGTTCCTGTTTCTCAGCAGAATCGAAACAGAGAATTCTTTTTTACGAGAGGGATTTTTATTTTAGTCCCAGATGCACTGTGACTGTTTCCTGTGACCTACATTTAGACAATGTTGCACAATTGCAGAAGAAAACAACAGAGAAAAGCTAAATATAGGTCAGCACTATCCTGAAGGCATTTTGTCAAACCAAAAATATGCTTAATTCTGGTGGAAGGTTCAAACTAGAAAAAAAAGACAAAGGAATGTTACCCTAAGAGAATTGCACGAAAGTAATTGCAGGTACAGATTGGTGTTAGAACAATGTGCAGAACCTGGAAATTATGCCATAGGCACAGTAAAGTTTTAAACTTATCCAAGTTCCTAATGACCTTTTAAACATGCATATCCGATATAATTTCCATATATTCATATAAAAATATCACAACTCAATAAATGTGAAATTACATAAAAGAAGAGCAAATACGCTTGAGTTGAATGCAAAGGTTAATGGGTGGAATTCTCTGGCCGCACTGATCTAAAAGCCGGATATTCCCGCTCGACTGTCAATGGGGTTTCACATTGTCCGCGACCCACCCTAAATTCCAGTGGCGGGTGGGATGGGAGAATTCCAGCCAATGTTTCTGATAGCTTAGAACGTTGTAGTCAATTCAGCATTTAATTAAATTCAGTACTAAAAAGTTATTGCTCCATTTTTATGAAACGGGGCGGCACGGTAGCACAGTGGTTAGCACTGCTGCTTCACAGCTCCAGGGACCTGGGTTCGATTCCCGGCTTGGGTCACTGTCTGTGTGGAGTTTGCACATTCTCCTCGTGTCTGCGTGGGATTCCTCCGGGTGCTCCGGTTTCCTCCCACAGTCCAAAGATGTGCAGGTTAGGTTGATTGGCCAGGTTAAAAATTGCCCTTAGTGTGTCCTGAGATGCATAGGTTAGAGGGATTAGTGGGTAAAATATGTAGGGATATGGGGGTAGGGCCTGGGTGGGATTGTGGTCGGTGCAGACTCGACGGGCTGAATGGCCTCTTTCTGTACTGTAGGGTTTCTATGATTTCTATGATTTCATTAAGTTCCTGCATTTCGCATGAGAAAGCAGAATAGTAACTTTTGAAGTTTTCAACTTTCAATCCTTGTTGATCTGGTGAATGAGAGTGGTAGCCATTCTCTGGTTGTGAAATGGTTTTGTTCTTGAATAGGCAATCATGGGATACTTGTCATCTCCCGTGATATTGTGGCAAATACCAGAATTGCAATTTCTGGATTTTGCCGGATCTTGAGCCCCCGTTGACGATCTCACAGAGAGTGCGGTCTCAAGATCCCACCCACAGTTCAATGGTGGGGCATGAAATTGGTCCCCGATGGTCGCATAAAATGATCGATTGCAAAGTGGCAGCCCAGTTTACATACAAATGGATCTTTCAAGATAGATCAGTCAGATATCCTGATTCAAGGATCCATTTAGACCAACCATCACCTGCTCTCCTTATATCCCAGCAGCAACTTGGGAGCACATTGGGCCATTCCCAGGAATTTCTAAGTAGCTTTTCACTCCAAGTTCAGAGATTCACTTGCCTGACATTAATGATGTCATGAATGAAGCCTTAACATTTCTTGTAGAGGATAAAGGTTTTGGAGAGGTTATTGTCATCACTGTGTCGGCTAATAAACTGGAGGAGGGGTGAGATGGATGATAGCACTCACAGCAAACAGAGTCTATTTTATAGCAAACGTTGACATCAAGGCAGCATTTGACCAAGCGTGGCATCAAGGAGCCTTCGCAAAACTGGAGTCAATGGGAATCGGGGGAATCTCCACACAGGTTGGAGTCATACCTAGAGCAAAGAAAGATGTTTCTGGTGGTTGGAGGTCAAACATCACAACTCGAGGACATCACTCCAGGAGTTCCTCAGGGTAGTGTCCTATGCCCAAATCACCTTCAGCTGCTTCATCAATGACCTTCCCTCCATCATAAGGTCAGAAGTGGGGATATTCACTGATGATAGCAAAATGTTCAGCACCATTTGCAACTCCTCAGACACTGAAAAGGTTCATGACCAAATGCAGCAAAACCTGAACAATATCCAGGCTTGGGCTGACAAGTGGCAAGTGACATTCACGCCACACAAGTGCCAGGCAATGACCATCTCCAACAAGAGAGAATATATCTATGGCCCCTTGACATTCAACAGCATTACCATTGCTGAATTCCCCACTATTGTCAAACTGGGGACTGATCAGAAACTGAACTAGCCATATGAATACAGACTGAAATTTTCTGGCCGTTCACAGTGGACCCGCCAATGGTGCACCCTCACCATGGGTTTCCCAATGATGAGGGGTGCATGCAATGGGAAATCCCATTGACAACAGTGGGACCAAAAGATCCTGCCATCGGGCAATGGCAGTCCGAATCTGCCAACATGAAACACGCGACGTGTGTGTAGAAAATCCCACCCACAGTGGCAACAAGAACACATCAGAGGCTGGAAATTCTGTGGTGATTAACTCACCTCCTGCCTTCCAAAAGCCTGTCCACCATCGACAAGGCAAAAATCCAGAGTATGGAAGAATACACTCCACTTGCATGGATGAGTGCAGCTCCAACAACCGTCAAGAAGATTGACATCATTCAGGAAAAAAGAGCCTGCTTGATTGCTACCCCTTTCAAAACCATTCGCTCCCTCCACACTGATGAACAGTGGCAGCAGTGTTTACCAGCTATAAGATGCACTGCAGGAACTTGCCAAGGATCCTTAGCCAATGACTTCCAAACCCATGACCACTACCATTTAGAAGGACAAGGGCAGCAGACACATGGGTTCCCCTCCAAGTTACTCACCATGCTTGGAACCATATTGCCATTTTTTCACTGTCGCTGGATCAAAATCCTGAACTCCCTCCTTAACAGCACTGTGGGTGTACCTACACCACATTGCCTATAGCAGTTGCAGAAGGCAGCTCATCACCACCTTCTCAAGGGCAACAAGGAATGGACAATAAATGCTGGCCTAGCCAGCAATGCCCACATCCCATGAATGAATAAAAAAAACAGTAAACAGAATTTATTTACATCAAATTACTACAAACTATAGTAAACAGAACACATGACCAAACCTATAGCAGTCTTCCAATAAAAACAGGATTATTTCTCCAGCAAAAGTCAGTAAGTGCAGTATAGCTACTTACATAATACAATTCATGTGCATAAAATTGATCCCAATCACTTACAACAGTGTGGTGTCCTGGCGTAATTGATGAGGAACTTACCCAAATATATCTCTTCGGACCAGCTCTAATTCCTTGGCTTACTAAGAGTCTGAGGCTCCCCATCTTGGAGTGGCAGAGTGCCATGACTATCTCTGCAAAGCTTCATGGAGCAGCTTTCCCCTAGATACAGATCACTCACTCCAAATATTAAGATGATCCCATTCTCAAGATATGGGGTAGAATTAAATAACAGGTGGGATTCCAACTCTACCACACTCCTACTCCCTTATAAGGATCTGTGGAGGTTCTGGCTTGAGGTGCATGTCCAAAATTCATTAGATTCCATGAAGAAGGTGGAAATGCAAATTCTTTTTATCTGTTGTGGGAGTGGCAGGAAGTGGCATAGTTGGGAGAAATATGTTTCTTATAACTCCCTAGTGTCCCAATTCTCTAACAATTGTATCTATGCTGCCTCCAATGACAGGTGACCCAGTTAAGAGCAATACATCCAATTGCATTGACAGCCCATGCAACTGCAGTTTTGGAATATCTGGCGACACGTATTCTGCATCTAATTGCTTTCATTACTGTGTACTCTGCCTCTTTAGCAATTACTCTAATCATGGGTCTTCCAAAGTAAAGGTAAGTCTCAATAGCCAAGCCAGATTTAAGTCGTCTCAGGAGACTTCAATTTAAAATATAAACATAGAGATAGAGGCCAGGATTTTCCCTGATATTAGCAAAAAGCCAATGTCAAGCAGGAAAAGCAGCATTGAACTCGCCAACAGCAATGGCAGTTTTTCACACAATATAATGCGGCACTTAGTGCTAAAGATTCTCATGTACAGGCTCCATGCCATATCGCTGGCCTCAGATTTGCCCAAACCCCATCACCTGCACTGCTACAGAACATACGCTCTAAGGCGCAAGCATTTGCCCTGCAAGGACCGAAGAATTGTTTCATGGTAGAAGGTTTGGACACCCTGGAAAGGAACTAAAGCCTCTGGATACACAGAGGATGTGAGAGAATTTTTGCGCACAAGGTAACGAATGAACAAGAAGAGAAACATTAAAAGAAAATGCTGGAAAATCTTAGCAAGTCTGACAGCAACTGTAAGGAGAGGAAAGAGCTGACGTTTTGAATCCAGATGACCCTTTGTCGAAGCTAAAAGGCATAGAAAGTGGGAGATATTTATACTGCAGGGTGAGGGAATGAAAGATGAGTCATAGCCATAGAAACCCAGAGGTAAAGGCTGCTAATAGCAGCTAATCTCCTTACAGATACTGCCAGACCTGCTGAAATTTTCCAGCATTTTCTCTTTCGGTTTCAGGTTCCGGCATTCACAGTAATTTCCTTTAGCAAGAGAAACAATAATATTTCTCAGGCAAGATCAAAGATTCAAAGTAAATTTTCTGGAATACAGGCATTTTTGTGAGTGGACATATCATAAATTCCAAATTAGATACAGGAGCAATTGTAACAGTCTTGTCCAATAAAGAACCGAGGCTAATAAAACTATGCCTGCAGCCATCCACAACCCGGTTATATGGCCCAGGAGGAATCAAGCTGCAGGCCAAAGGTACATTGCAAACAACACCCCAATACAAGAACAAACAGATATGGGAAGAATTACATGTGCTTCACAACCAAGAATTCTCTCTTCTGAGTCGAAAAGCCTGTGTCAAATTTGATCTTATCCAAAAGATTGAGGGAATCAACCAACAAGGGTCTGGCTCTGACTTCAAAAGGGATTTTGGCTAGGCCAACTGAAGACAGCACAACTCAGACAAAAGATGCTAAACCTGTGTGTCTTCTCACACTGAGGAAGACACCGCATCCATTCATGAAACAGGTTGAACTGCATCTAGTAGAGATGACTAAGAAGGGAGTCACCTCTCCGGTCACTGAGCTAACAGAATAATGCTCCAGGATCACTCCAGTTCCTAAACAAAACGGGTTCCTTCATATCTGTGTCAACCTGACGGTATTCAACAAGGCTGTGGTGAGCGAAACCCACCTCATGTCCTCATGATCTCCAAGATTACAGTGTTCTCGAAACTTGAAGCCAACAACAGCTTTTGGCAGGTGCCATTAGATGAAAAATCTCAATGATTGACAATCTTTATTACCCCATTCAGCAGATTTTGCTTTGATCATTTGCTGTTTGGCATAGCATCGGTACTCAAATCTTTTCAGCAAACATTCTCTAACATCCTGCAAAGCCTCAAAGGTGTAAGCTGCCACATTGATGACCACCTTGTCCAATTGCTGAAGAACACAGTATGAGACGTAAAGCTGTCTTGAACTATTTACAGAAAGAAAGGCTGACACTTAATGATAAATGTTCATTCTTCGAATCATGCATTTGATTTTTAGGCCACATTGTGAGTAACAAAGGTCAATGGTGGAACCACAAAAGACATGGGACATCAGTGAATTTCTGACCCCCTCGTCCATTCCAGATCTTCAACGATTCCTGGAGATGGTAAATCAGCTTGCACAGTTGCTGCTGAACCTAGCAAAGTCACGGTACATGTGAGATACCGATTGAAGAAGGTACAAGCATGGTGTTGGGATACAAACCAAGAGATTAACATTGCCCCTTAGTGTTAAGAAGCGGTGCCAGCGACAGTGCCCAAGCATTGCCTGATCATGTTCCTTTCTTCCCTGGGTGCCCGCTGGCAAGTTCTCTTTGCCAGGTTCATGTTGGTCCAGACCTGTTGTAAACTTCGCCGACGTGACAGAAGTCTGAATGTGGAGGAATGGTACAACATTGTGAGATCTCACCAACACAGATCCTGTTTATGGCCTCTTGTGAAATTTTGTCATTTACACCTGCAGCAAACACAGGTGCAAAATACCTCCCCCCCAGTTCATTGCTTTCCTCCTGTTGGAGAATTGTGTTTGAGTAATCAATATTCATTTTCCAATTGCTGTCACACAGTCACCACGTGTAATGACACTGACCTCGGACCGGGGCTGTATATTGAAACCCACGCTTGCCAAGTGGAATTTTTTCCGCTGCTGCCTGCTTACTGCACCATTAACTTGAAGATTTTGAGTCTTTTTAAGGTTTGCACGCACCATTCCTCAATCATCATCAGGTTCTTTGACTCTGCTGCTGGACCAGGAATTTTTATGGACCACCACACATTGTGTTATAGACCTTGGTAAGCTGAACAGTCAATTTGTTCTCTGCATTGCAACTTCTACAGAACTCTTTTAGCGATGTTCCACTGTCCTACCAAAGTCTTCATTTTTGGTGCCTTTTTTCTGGTCAGATTTGTAAACTTCTAGAACTTGTAAAATTGAGTTTTGTCATTTTCAGGCTCTTTCATTGCTGCCACCATGTTGTATACATGTTGTGACTGGCTAAGCAACAGTTTTCGAGACATAAATATGTTTGAAGAATAATTGGCATATTTGATGAGCACCACTATTTACAGATATACTAGGCTGCAAGATGTTATTCAGTCTAAGCCATCAACTTTCCCTTCTAGACTTTGAGTCAATTGACTCTCTTACATTATCATGTGGGCAGAGGTTTTCACAGTTCCACATATTAACTTCCTGTCCTGAACACACTAATATTGCAGATTCTTAAAACTGTTTACTTAAAGTGGCAGGGTGGCACAGTGGTTAGCACCGCTGCCCCACAGCGCCAGGGATCTGAGTTTAGTTCCGGCTTCAGGTCACTGGCTGTGTAGAGTTTGCACATTCTCCCAATGTCTGCGTGGGTTTCCTCCAGAGTGCTCAGGTTTCCTCCCACAGTCCAAATATGTGCAGGTTATGTTTATTGGCCATGCTAAATTGACCTTAGTGTCAGCGGAATAGCAGGGTAAATATGTGGGGTTACAGGAATAGGGCCTGAGTGGGATTGTGGTCAGTGCAGGCTCGATGGGCTGAATGGCCTCCTTCTGCACTGTAGGGATTCTATGATTCTATTGATGGTATGATATAAAATTCAGGCGATGGATTTAGAGATTCAGTTTGATTTTGAACTGGACTTTCAAAGATGTCCATAGCCTTTTTGGGATACTTTTAGTTTTCTTCTATGAGCTCAGATGACTTGAGCCTATGTAAACATTCATTTCTGATGCTCTTTATTACCTTAATGGCCTGCTTGTCTGGTCTGGACATGAGTGAATCAACAAACCATCAGCAGAACCATCCGGTCCCATCCGCCAGTGTCAATTACCAGTGCTGCTGAAATCAATGGACCTTTGGCTGGCTCACTGGATTTTCCAGTCCCACCCATGATGGGTCCCGCCATAATGGAGACAGAAAATTCCAGCCTATAAGTTTAATAGTTTGAAT
Source organism: Mustelus asterias (assembly GCF_964213995.1). NCBI lineage: Eukaryota > Metazoa > Chordata > Chondrichthyes > Carcharhiniformes > Triakidae > Mustelus > Mustelus asterias. The sequence continues at coordinate 117,337,405 of NC_135802.1, forward strand.
TCAGAGAGTAAGTCAGCTTCCAATTTAAGCTGGGAATTCTGTTAACATTTTTGTAATGTTTTCTGGATCATTCTTTTTCTCTGTCATTGAAATGAATATTCCTGCTGTTTTACTGTTCGGGATTCGAATGCAGTGAATACTATAAATGCACTGCAGTGTGTCAATTGCTTGTATTTCCTCCAGTCACTACAACACGTTCCACTGCTGCTGCAGCACTAGGAATGAGTGCCAGTGCTGCTACTTGTGTGTACATTTCTGAAGCTCTGCACACAAAGCTGAATTGTCGCAGGAATACCCCATGATGAAATGAGTAATAGTGCTGAAGATTTTCCAGGCATCATGAACTCCCAATTTTGTCTGATATTTTTTACAACCTCTTTCGGCCCAATTTCCACAATGTTTCTTGATTCTCCCTTGTCCAAATTCAATCCAGACTGCGTCCTACGATTCACCTTTCCTGAGCACTGCCCAGCACTGAATCTCTCGAGGTGCTGTCACTGCCTGTTGAACTCACAGAGTGTGCAATCTCCAATGAGAGACCACACATTTTACATTGACTGAGCAGTTTTAAACTTCGGATTCTTTCCTGCTTACCAGATTCTCCCATCAGCACTGGTACCACTTTGTATCTGGTATACATGCATACCATTGTATCTGGTATACAGGTACATGTCACTGGCTCAGAGTCTATCCTTGTGGCTCAGAAGGGAAGGGGGGAGAGGAGTAGAGGATTAGTCATTGGGGACTCCATAGTTAAAGGGACGGATAGGAGATTCTGCAGGAACGAGAGAGACTCGCGGTTGGTGTGTTGCCTCCCAGGAGCCAGAGTCCATGATGTCTCGGATCGTGTTTTCGAAATCCTTAAGGGGGAGGGGGACCAGCCTCAAGTTGTGGTTCACATAGGCACTCAAGACATAGGTAGGAAAAGGGATGGGGATGTAAGGCAGAAATTCAGGGAGTTAGAGTGGAAGCTTAGGGCTAGAACAAACAAAGTTGTTATCTCTGGTTTGTTACCCGTGCCACGTGATAGTGAGGAGAGGAATAAGGAGAGAGAGCAGTTGAACACGTGGTTACAGGGATGGTGCAGGAGGGAGGGTTTCAGATACCTGGACAATTGGGGCTCTTTCTGGGGTAGGTGGGACCTCTACAAACAGGATGGTCTGCACCTGAACCAGAGGGGTACCAATATCTTGCGGGGGGGAATTTGCTAATGCTCTTCCGGAGGGTTTAAACTAATTCAGCAGGGGGGTGGGTACCTGAATTGTAGCTCCAGTGTACAGGAGGTTGAGAGTAGTGAGGTCATGGATGAGGTTTCAGGGTTGCAGGAGTGTACTGGCAGGCAGGAAGGTGGTTTGAAGTGTGTATACTTCAACACCAGGAGCATCCGGAATAAGGTGGGTGAGCTTGCAGCATGGGTTGGTACCTGGGATTTTGATGTTGTGGCCATCTCAGAGACATGGATAGAGCAGGGACAGGAATGGCTGTTGCAGGTTCCAGGGTTTAGATGTTTCAGTAAGTGCAGGGAAGGTAGTAAAAGAGGGGGAGGTGTGGCATTGTTAGCCAAGGACAGTATTACGGTGGCAGAAAGGACATTTGATGAGGACTCGTCTACTGAGGTAGTTTGGGCTGAGGTTAGAAACAGGAAAGGAGAGGTCACCCTGTTGAGAGTTTTTTATAGACCTCCGAAAAGTTCCAGAGATGTAGAGGAAAAGATTGCAAAGGTGATTCTGGATAGGAGCGAAAGTAACAGGGTAGTTGTACTGGGGGACTTTAACTTTACAAATATTGACTGGAAAAGCTATAGTTCGAGTACTTTAGAGGGGTCGGTTTTTGTCCAATGTGTGCAGGAAGGCTTCCTGACACAGTATGTAGATAGACCAACAAGAGGCGAGGCCACATTGGATTTGGTACTGGGTAATGAACCAGGCCAGGTGTTAGATTTGGAGGTAGGTGAGCACTTTGGTGATAGTGACCACAATTCGATTACGTCTACCTTAGCAATGGAAAGGGATAGGTATATTCCGAAGGGCAAGAGTTATAGCTGGGGGAAAGGAAATTATGATGCGATTAGGCGAGATTTAGGTGGCATAGGTTGGGGAAGGAAACTGCAGGGGATGGGCACAATTGTAATGTGGAGCTTGTTCAAGAAACAGCTACTACGCGTCCTCGATAAATATGTACCTATCAGGCAGGGAGGAAGCAGTCGTGTGAGGGAACCGTGATTTACTAAAGAGATTGAATCTCTTGTGAAGAGGAAGAAGGAGACTTATGTTAAGATGAGATGTGAAGGCTCAGTTAGGGCGCTTGAGAGTTACAAGTTAGCGAGGAAGGACCTAAAGAAAGAGTTAAGAAGAGCCAGGAGGGGACATGAGAAGTCTTTGGCAGGTAGGATCAAGGAAAACCCTAAAGCTTTCTATAGGTATATCAGGAGTAAAAGAATGACTCGGGTAAGATTAGGGCCAGTCAAGGACAGTAGGGGGAAGTTGTGCGTGGAGTCTGAAGAGAGAGGAGAGGCGCTAAATGAATATTTTCTGTCGGTATTCACACAGGAGAGGGACAGTGTTGTCGAGGGGAGTACTGAGATGGATGCTGTTGAACTGGACGGGATTGAGGTTCATAAGGAGGAGGTGTTCGCAATTCTGGAAAGGGTAAAAATAGATAAGTCCCCTGGGCCGGATGGGATTTATCCTAGGATTCTCTGGGAGGCTAGAGAGGAGATTGCAGAGTCTTTGGCTTTGATCTTTGTGTCGTCATTGTCTACAGGAACAGTGCCAGAAGACTGGAGGATAGCAAATGTTGTCCCCTTGTTCAAGAAGGGGGGTAGGGACAACCCTGGTAATTATAGACCGGTGAGTCTTACTTCTGTTGAGGGCAAAGTTTTGGAAAAGATTATAAGAGATAGGATTTATAATCATCTAGAAAGGAATAATTTGATTAGGGATAGTCAGCACGGTTTTGTGAAGGGTAGGTCGTGCCTCACAAACTTTATTGAGTTCTTTGAGAAGGTGACCAAGAGGTGGATGAGGGTAAAGCGGTTGATGTGGTGTATATGGCTTTCAGCAAAGCGTTTGATAAGGTTCCCCATAGTAAGCTATTGCAGAAAATACGGACACATGGGATTGAGGGTGATTTAGTGGTTTGGATCAGGAATTGGCTAGCTGTAAGAATGACGTGGAGATGTCGACTGGGGTGAACTGAAGTGCATGGGGGAGCACTTCAGCGGTCACGGGCATTCAGCCTCTGGTCTTTGGGTAAGCGTTCTCCAAGGCAGCCTTCACGACACACGACAGCGCAGAGTTGCTGAGCAGAAAATGATCGCCAAGTTCCGCACACATGAGGACGGCCTAAACCGGGATGTTGGATTTATGTCACATTATCAGTAACCCCCACAGCTTGCCTCCTGGACTTGCAGAATCTCACTGGCTGTCCTGTCTGGAGACAATACACATCTCTTTAACCTGTGCTTAATGCTCCCTCCATTCACATTGTCTGTATCTTTAAGACCTGGTTGGCTGCAGAGATTCGCATTCTCATCAGTAATCTGTAACTTGATTTTGTGTCTCTGTGCACTGTTTGAGAGCAGATTTCCACTCCATCTGACGAAGGAGCAGCGCTCCGAAAGCTATTGGTATTTGCTACCAAGTAAACCTGTTGGACTTTAACCTGGTATTGTTAAAACTCCTACTAGCTGTAAAGAAGACAGAGGGTGGTGATTGATGGGAAATGTTCATCCTGGAGTTCAGTTACTAGGATCTGTTTTGGGGCCACTGCTGTTTGTCATTTTTATAAATGACCTGGATGAGGGTGTAGAAGGATGGATTCGTAAATTTGCGGATGACACTTAAGTCGGTGGAGTTGTAGACAGTGCAGAGGGAAGTGGCAGGTTACAGAGGGGCATAGATAAGCTGCAGAGCTGGACTGAGAGGTGGCAAATGGAGTTTAATGCGGAAAAGTGTGAGGTGATTCACTTTGGATGGAGTAACAGGAATACAGAGTACTGGGCTAATGGTAAGATACTTGGTAGTGCGGATGAACAGAGGGATCTGGGTGTCCATGTGCATAGATCCCTGAAAGTTGGCACCCAGGTTGATAGGGTTGTTCAGAAGGCATACGGTGTGTTAGCTTTTATTGGTAGAGGGATTGAGTTTCAGAGCCATGAGGTCATGCTGCAACTGTACAAAACTCTGGTGCGGCCGCACTTGGAGTATTGCGTACAGTTCTGGTCGCCGCATTATAGGAAAGATGTGGAAGCGTTGGGAAGGGTGCAGAAGAGATTTACCAGGCTGTTGCCTGGTATGGTGGGAAGATCATATGAGGAAAGGCTGAGGGACTTGAGGTTGTTTTCGTTAGAGAGAAGGTTAAGAAGTGATTTAATCGAGGCATACAAGATGATCAGAGGATTAGATAGGGTGGATAGTGAGAGCCTTTTTCCTAACACGAGGGGACATAGCTTTAAATTGAGGGATGGTAGATATAGGACAGATGTCAGCGGTAGGCTCTTTACTCAGAGTGTAGTAAGGGCGTAGAATGCCCTGCCTGCAGCAGTAGTGGACTCGTCAACATTAAGAGCATTCAAATGGTTATTGGATAAACATATGGATGATATTGGAATAGTGTAGATTAGAGGGGCTTTAGATTGGTTTCACTGGTCGGCGCAACATCGAGGGCCGAAGGGCCTGTACTGCGCTGTAATGTTCTATGTTCTATACGTGAAAATGAATATATCTCTACTGCCGGCACCATATTGTGCTTTTCTTCTCCTTGTGCTTATTTTGTAAATAAACATCGAGGCACCAAACATCAATAAGAAATTGGCTGACACAAAATAAGTAGGTTCATTTTGTGATGATACTGTGCCTTTAAGAAATGTATTTAAATTATGTTTCTTGTGAGGGATATGTTTAAAAGACAGCTCTGGTTTACACGGTACCAACTTGCCTGCAAGGTTTTCAACAAGGTTTTTAAAAATGGGAACCAGGTGAAAGGAACCCACCAGCACACATATAACTAGAGCCCCTGGGGGAGAGAGAGAGGTAAAGACATGTCCTGTCAGTGCCCCCTAGAACTGTTCACTGGCACTTCCCCATCGCCCTGGCACTGCCCAGACACTTCCTTCTGACACTCAATGCAGTGCCATGGGGTTGTGCCAGAGGGGACCCCATTCTGGGGAGCTCAGTGGGGGATTCCAAGTATACGAAAGGGTTAGGCCGCATCGTGGGGGGGGTGGGGGGGGAGGGGGGGGATGTGGAGGAGCGGGCAGGCCTGGGTTGTTCGAGTGCATATGGGGTGGGTCTCCATGTGCATGGGGTGGAAGAGGGCTTTCTCTTTCTTTTTAGCCAGAGATCAGATGGCCCCTTTCTGGAAATCTGAGGTTACTGGCTTTTTTAGGCCCCGCCCCACCACCCTGACAGCGTGAGGTATGCCTTCAGGATTTTATTCTTCCAAGTTTTGGACAATGTGACGAGAATAGCCGGCAGTGCAGCCAGCGAGCTGTGTACTGCTTCCCTCGCCCAGTTCAACACTGAGAAGCAAAAAGGAAAGTTTCACCCAAAGTAAATGGCAGCCATTGACTGGTTCATTCCTCAGGGCAACACCTTGACCAATCAAAGTCAAGCTGCCTGATTTAAATTTCAAATAATGCTTGACACTTAACTGTTAGTCACCATCAAATGGTACATTCTCCATGGCAACACCTCTACCAATCAACCAGAGTCCACTTATCACGACAATCAGCATTCTCTTCTAATACAGTATAAGGTTGTTGTTCTCCCTGACATTGGTATTCTTGCGTTTGTCCTGACGAAAGATGAAAAGTTTAGACAAAATGTTTTTTTCTATAACATATTTGTTTTAGTTTCTATGATTTTACATGCCGGACTCATTGTTCTGACCTTCACGGTTTAAGTTGCAGTAATATTCTTGGTTTACTTCATCTATATAACATGTATATTTTGTATGTTTTAAGGACGTTCCATCATCACCTGTCTTGTTGGTAAATTGCCATACTTCAGCTTCTCCACACTTTCTCCCTTGACATGGTATTCATTCTCATTTTCATCTGCAGCCTCTTCAATTCATGTGTATGTTTGTGTGCTATGGTGACCAGTATTGGTTGACAGCTACACGGTAAATCCTTGTGATCAGACATTCTGAGCACATTGGCCGGGATTCTCCCGGAACGCAGCAAGCCAGAAAACACAACCGGGGAGCCTTTAGCAAGGTTCGTGACTGGCATTACACTGGTCACAAGTCTCCCAAGCGCAATCAGCTTCATACCAGAAATTGGCGCAGAGCTGATTATCATATTGAAATTAGAATTTCAATTCTAACAGGACAGTATTCTCTGGGCCCGCTAGTGTCTCTCCGTTCTCCTCCTACCCCCATCGGGTGTGGTTCCCTTCAGCGGCACTTACAACTGCTCCGAACTAATGAGGAACTGGTGTCCTGACCCTGCTGGAGGGAACAGAGACCATTGAGGCCTTCCAGGGAGGTGGGAGTTAAGGGGATTGCCCCTTGGACAGTGCCACCCTGGCATTGTCAGCATGGCACCCTGGCACTGTCCAAGGAGCAAACTGGCACTGCCCACCAGTCACCTGGCAGTGCCAAGGGGTTGGGGCATACTAGGGTGGGGCCAATTGGGGGTGCAATCGGTGGGGGGGGACGCGATTCCGCTCTGTAATTGGGATCGGTGGGAGAGGGAGGGAGTGAAAGCTACTAGGGCTGGCCATTGGGTTGGTGCGGGGTTGGGCCTGATCATTGGGGTCGGGGGGAGGGCTGGGGCTGGCCATGGGCAGTGGGGGACGAACACATCAGGGCTGGCCTGGGGTGGGCAGGTGGGGGGGGGGGGGGGGGGGGGGATAGGGGGGGAGGGGTCGGTAGGCCAGTGACTGGGGAGTGGTGAGGTCTGAAAGACATGATGTGGAGTTGCCGGCGTTGGACTGAGGTAAACACAGTAAGAGTTTTAACAACACCAGGTTAAAGTCCAACAGGTTTATTTGGTAGCAAATGCCATTGGACAGTGCCACCCTGGCATTATCAGCATGGCACCCTGGCACTGTCCAAGGAGCAAACTGGCACTGCCCACCAGTCACCTGGCAGTGCCAAGGGGTTGGGGCATACTAGGATCGGGCCGATTCGGGGTGCAATCGGTGGGGGGGACCCGATGCTACTCTGTAATCGGGATTGGTGGGAGAGTCTGGAATCGGTGGAGGGTCTGGAAGGCCCAGCAATCAGGGGATTACAGGGTAGGCCAGTGATTAGAGGCTAGCGATCAGGATGCTGGCAATGAGGGGGGCCACTGTACATGCGCCGATCTCCGCGCTGATTGATCAATGCATGTGCAATGGCCGCTCAGCGCAATGGTGCCAGCCTCTCGAGTAGGATTAGGCCCCGCCCCTACTTACGAGAGTGAATCATCTGAGGCACTCTGCAATTCTCAGAGTGTTGGACATTCGCCCTGGTAAGCACTCCCAAAAAACGGGCGGGAAGTACTCCCGTTTTCCCATCCATTGGGCACTTAGTTTTTGTTTGGGAGAATCCTGGTCATTACGTTTTATTTGTTTTACTTTGTTTACTTGCTTTGCTAGTTTTATATTCGTTCAATATGATGGTGGAGAAATTTAACCCACAGTTATCAATTTCTCGCCTGATCAGGCAGGGGCGGCACGGTAGCACAGTGGTTAGCACTGCTGCCTCACAGCGCCAAGGACTTGGATTTGATTCCTGGCTTGGGTCACTGTCTGTGTGGAGTTTGCACGTTCTCCCCGTGTCTGCGTGGGTTTCCTCCAGGTGCTCAAGTTTCCTCCCACAGTCTGAAAGATGTGCTGGTTAGGTGCATTGACCCAAACAGCCGCCGGAATGTGGTGACTCGGGGAATTTCACAGTAACTTCATTGCAGTGTTAATGTAAGTCTTACTTGTGATTAATAAATAAACTTTAAAAACACTTTGAAAGCCACCCCATTGACACCCAAAGCCCACTCAATGTAATTTTCAGGCAAATCAATAAATGGAAAAGCAGTCTGCTCAAACAATTGTATCATCGAATCATGCAGTACTATTCATTTCGGTTCATGGTGCCTGTGCTCGTTCTTTGGAAGTGTCGTCTCCCAGTCCTACTCTTTCTCCATAGCCCCTGGAGAATACAGCATAAGGGCGTTTAAATATGCAAAATGTGTTCCTATCCCTGTTGAAAGATAACAACTGCAAAATTTAGGTACACATTGATAGCGCACCAAGGACGCTTCAATTAATGGCTGAGGCGGTTTGGTGCCGGTGGATTAGTCGTACTCAACTGAGGCTCACAAAAACTCCAATCTCCACTATCTGCCCATTTATTGCAAACCGTCTCATTTTGGAAGCAGGCCAACTTCTCATTTTCCCAAAACCAAGAAGCTGAAGCAGACTCTCATTTGACACTGGCAGCTCACTCAAGGCATTTCAATGAGGCCCAAAATCCAGGTCAAAATTTTCTGGCTCTTCCCATCAGTGCTTACTTTATTTACATAGGGCGAAACACAGATTAAACTGTTGCAGCTGGTGTATAGTCCATCATGCCTCCTCCTTGTCCACTCCCCAGCTATTTTGTTGTGTAAAGATGAATGACAAAAGCCAGTTGTAGACTAGTTTATTACATAGTCCTGGAACCTTGTGTTTGGTTTGGTCACAAGCCTTGAACATGTGATTGTGCCAATTGGCTTTGCTGTGGTTGATGTCCCCAGTGTGAATGACCTGGGCTATTCCGTCAGTGTACCCAGTGGGTGCAGGGCTTGCTGTATAGGCCTCTGGAGGATCCTCCATGACCACTGTTGTAGGGGGCCTGTATTGAAGGCTAAATGACTGGGGATGCTGGTTTCCATAACTGTAGTGGGTGATAGTGGTTTCATACATAGTGGGAACCATCTGAGGTTACCACACAACCGCTCGGCTGCTGGGCATGGCTGTGTACTACAGCCAACTTGTCATGGCCGTGTGTAATCTGGATCCTGGCCATTTGACCAGCTGTTAGAGGATTGAGTCTGTGGGCGTAGTTCATTTTATCTCTTAATCGGAGTTCCATGAGGGCACCACTCACATTGATTTCAAGTTTGGGCTGCAACAAAACCTTGGCAGTAGGAATTATGGTCATGGTGTGCCTGGAAAAGAGTCATTGTGCTGACGAGGGCTAATCCTGTCATGGTCGATTTTACAGGCTGAGGAGCAAAGCATTGTAATCCTGAATACATTTTTGTGGAAGATGCTTAGCTGAGCATAGCGCCCATTTCACTGTGGGAATAGGGGACTGCTCATGATAAAGACCCACGTGTGTGCAAAATTTCTAAATTCAGTGGAGACAAATTGGCAAGTGTTGTCTGTCATAAGTCTCTGCAGGATGCCGTGTGTGCCGAAGTGTCTCTTGAGCTTAATAATGACTATGTTACTCATCATGTTTGGAAGCAGTTGAGTTCAAACCACCCCGAATACGAGTCACCTGAGAACAAATGTTGTTTACCATTCCATTCGAAGATTTCAGCTGTCATGAATGACCATGAGAGATCCAGCATTTCATGTAAGTGCAGCGGTTCTTCAGTTGGATGCAGCTTTTGTGCTTCCTTCTCCATTTTGGAGTACATGGAAGGCCAGTACAGTGATTCTTTGGTCCTGTATCTGGTTGCTTCCAACCCGGGGTGCCCCTGGTGAAGTTGTTGGGTATAGTACCTCTGAAGAACTGTAGGGATGACGATCACTGGCCGCGCAGTATCTGTCTGTCCTTTATGGTTAGATCATCTCTGACGGCAAAGAATGTGCAGAGCTCATGGGGCAGCTCCCTTGAGGACTCTGGTCAGCCTCTCATGATGATGTTGAGCAGTTTTCGGCATGTAATGTCCGTCTATAAGGCATCTTTGAGTTCTGGAATTCTGTGAGAGGACAGCATCTCTGTTGTCATAATATTTATGTCTTGCTTGTGATCTGCCTGGTCTGTAGTGGGTGGGAAGGCTTTGGAAAGGGCATCAGCCAAGTATAGCTCCTTGCCACATTTGTAGACGATGCTGAGGTTGCAACATTATAACTTTAGCATCATGAATTGCAGCCATGCAGATAATTATGAGTGGCTGATGATCCATTTCAAAGTTGCAGGATGAAGTCATGAAATTTCTGACAGACAAAGACTAGAGAAAGAAGTTCCTTTTCAATCTGTGCATAACAAATCTCGGTGCCATTGAGTGCCATTGATGTAAAGCTATTGGTCCACCATTCTGAGTGCAAACTGCACCAAGCCCATGCTGGGAGGCAGCTACTGATGTGAGTATGGGTGCTCGAACATTAAAGTATCGTAGCATTGGTGGGGCTGAGAGTGCCCGTTTGAGTCAGTTGAAGATGGCTGCTAGTGTTCTTGCCAACACCATTCAACATCCCAGTGAAAGAGCTTGCTCCTAAGCCCTATGTTCTTATGGTCCTATAATCCAACAATTCTTGCTGGTGCTCAGAGGATCCAGGCCATTGTCTGTGAATGATGTCACCAAGGGCAGGAAGTTGAAGAGCAGGAGAAAGAAGTAAGGGATGAATCCTTAGAGGATTAACAGTTTGGGTATGATTGCTGAAACCATTTATTAGAAATACTTTGGCTATGATCTCATTAGTAACGGTGGAAATAAATGAGGCCTGTGTCCCAAGCTGAATCACAAAGGAGAATGATCACATAGTTGATTGTTAAAGGCTACAAAGAGGTCAAGGAGATTAAGACATCGATCACCACCACCAAGAACGTAATTTGTGACTTTTGTAAGAATCATTTCACTGCTACGGGGGTGGCCAAAATCTGATTGGAGGGATTCAAGCAGTGGGGAGGTGGTGCATTGTGGTAATATCGCTATATTGCTAATGCAGAGGACCAGGTTAATACTCTGGATACATAAGGTGAAATGAGGCATGGGAAAAATGGGCAGGGATCTGGGAAATGAAAAGTTCTCATCCAAGGGTTTTTCTCCTGGGAACATAATGAGTTTGAGGGGAAAATTGATTGAAGTGTGCAAGATGAAAGGTTTAGATAAGGTAGAAAAAGGAAAGCTGCTCCTATTAGTTGTGCATAACAGGGTTGGGGGTGGGTGAGTCACAGATTTAAGGTTTTGGGTAAGAGATGCAGGTCGAGAAAAAGATCTTTTTTGTACATTGAACGATAATGATCTTGACGTTGCTGCCAACGGAGGTGGTGGTAGAGCAGGTGATCAATGATTTTCAAAGGAAATTGGTGGACACTTGAGGGAAATTGGCTTATAGAGATACAGGGATAGAGCAGAGAAATGGATCTAACTTACTCTTCAGAGATCTGGCACAGACTCGATGGGCTGAATGACCTCCTGGTATTGGGACCAGAAACCTACCAGCCATTTGGTTATTTGGCAGCTCTCAGAGGCAGGATTTTCTCCCCAGATAGGTGCTGAAGTCACACCTCAAATCAGTTAACAGCCAAACTTTTATGCCTGGAAAGTCAGCACTATAACTCATGAGGCAGGCTGTTTTTCAGAGTTGCAGGCTACTGGTAACACATGCTCATCATGTGTGCTGCTGGGGCACCCCTTGTTAAGCACTTAGCCAGACAGCAGAACAAAGGAAAAACAACGTTTTTGTGCCACCTGCTCAATAGGACCAGACATGAGCCAGTCACAAGTCATCACTCCTCTACCTGAAAACAGGAGCAAATCAATTTTCAAACATTGTTTAAAATATTATTTCCAAACAGCAATTCCACCTATAGCTATGTTCAGGAAAATCACTGAAGGCACTGGTTTGAATGCAAGATTTGACTAACATGATTATATTTTGGCACTATCTCATCATTTTAAGGTAAAATGGAGTAGTGAAGACGATCAGGTGATCTGCTATGATTTCTACTCGACAACAACTCTTGGTTACTATCAGGTTGTTGGGGGGCGGGGGGGGGGGGGGGGTAGTTGTGGTGGGGGGGGGGGGGGGCAGTCCAGGTTCAATTATTGGAAGCAAGGAGCAAAATGATCATACCTGAAAACAGAAACAAGAGCAGCAGGGCTAACTGTGGACAAACTTTTGATCTCCAAATTTGGACAGAAAGAGGAAGGGGGAGGTCTCACAGCAGAGTGGAGAAGGCAGTGGCTCCTCAGCGAATTACCAGACAGAACATAGGAGTGAAGACACTCTTTGGTTGGAGAGATGCACCACATATCAATATAAAGACTGGAAGATTTTCCCTGGTGAAAGCGGAAAGAGAAATCTGCAGAGTGGCTCTTAATGCTGGTTGTTGGTTTAGAAATTCACCAAAAACTGACTGAGGTGCTTTTTGATGGTCACTCAACGTTACAATGCAGTAAAGCAGGGAGATATGAACCTATTGGAAGCTGGGAGTGGTTGTGGCCCATTTCTTATCAATACTGGAATCCTGTGGTGGGAATGCTGTAATGTATATTTATGCACTATTGAGTTATCGGTCATATTAAAACATTAACAGGGTTATTTATCTTAGCTGTAATTTAGTGTATTGGTTGCCTGCTAAGTAATGTTTAGTCAATGCTGCTTTTAGTTTGTTTACTCTAGTAAAAGTCTTAAAATTTGAAATCTTGTCATGTGATTCCTTTAATTCAGATGCCTTTTTAAACAGTTACCAATTTCTACAAGGATTGTAACAGCACGTCAACATTATGTAAAATGTATGTAGGGATTGTTCAATGTCATCATCTATAAATTGTTTATTCTTCATGTGTCTGTGATTGACTGATTAGTCTTTTAGAATGTCACCAGCAATGAGACCTGCTTGGCGATGAAACCTATTGCCATGGATTTACCTGGTAAGAACAAGACCTAGAATTAATAAAGGGAATGATGTGGTGTAATCAACCTAGCAACAAGAGAGAATCTGGCTGATGACAGCAGCAGCCCACATTCAAAATGGTTGATAGGATGCATCTTTTTCCTAGTAACGAGATTAGTAGACATCTAGTTAAGATCATATGTAAATGGCCGTAGCATCAGGAAACAGTTTACCAAGATGACTGAGAGATCAAGAGAGCCTAACAGATGTTAATTTTTGAGAGTCAAGAATGTGGGAGAGACAGACGGCCTAATATACGATGAGCAGAATCAAAGAGAGCCAGGAATATCATTGCCAGCTCCTGCAGATGCAACATTTCAACATCTCACAGGAATGCTAGCAGTTTAACATCTCACAAAAAGGCTAGGGTAAAAGCTAACAGCAAGCAGCCAATAGCAGAGGCCCTTTTTAAAGTCTTACAGCTAAGTTAATGCAGACACCTTCATAAGGGTAGTTTACCTACCTTCGCTGAACCAGGCAAAGATGCTTCCCAGACTGGATCATCCTCCTGGTTTTGTGTGTTAACTATAAGCTGGATTTAACTTATAGATCTGTTTAAGATGGATATTGTTTGGGGAAACAGGGAAATCTTACTGAGTTCAGGTATCGGGGACATAGTTTGGAACAAAGAGTAATTTCTAGATAAAACTGTGTGTATGTGTGTCACTCTGGTGTTTATGCGTATTATAGCATTATAGTTCTGTTTGTGTGTATTTGTCTTTTCTTTCATTTAATAAATAGCCTTTAGTAATTGATACACTATGACTGGGCTTCTTATTCTCATGGGTGGTTTCACCTGGCTCCTCACATCATTTCAAAAAACAATAATATACAGCACCACGAACCAGTGTCTCATGTTGAGACGCCCTCACAGATAACATCAGTGTGCTTCATGACACCATATACTCAATTTTACACAACTAATTCAAATTGATCTCTCATGACATTACTCCAAATGTGTGCATTAAAAATTGTATTGTTTTCTTTCATTTTTTCCTCCATTCTCTAATTCTGTGCATGTCCCTCTTTCACTTTGACTTCTTTGCTTCAATCACTCCATTCTTCGTATATAATTTTCATTCTGTTCTCAACAACAACCTGCATTAAATAATGGAAGCCAATGTATGTCAAAATCAATCAATATGACCACTGCTTTCTTTATTTTGTAGGCAATCTATAGACCATCTTATACTTATTTTTTTAAATAAAAGAAATTGTACAACAGCATGCATATAAAAGTGGAATAGTATGTTGTAAGAAAAATGCATTTCTTTAAAATATAATGACAACTAAACTTAATCAGGAATTTTAAAAAATGGGAGAAAGATCAAATCTTGCATTATATTTTAAATACAGGAACTATCAAGAGGTCAGTGAATAAATAACTTTTTTCAAAAATTGATCCAACCTGCTGGAGGTGTAACACACAAGCTGGTGTGCGATGAAGTGGAGTGTTGTTCAAGTAAGTGTAAAAACTATTTCCTTTATTGCTGTAGGAGTTTCTTCAGTCAGCATGGGATTTCTCCCTTCTATCAAAAGCAGTTGAGAAATCTCAACAGGCCTTGATACAATTACTGCAGCTCCCCCCTTCTCCATCTACTGCTCTCCCAGCCATGCAGTCACAAGCCAGTAGGGACCTAACATTCTAACTGGTGGAAGTTTTGGTCAGTCAGGCGGCAAAATCCATCCCCATCTTAGAAATTACCTTGGACCAGTGTGTCGGGAGGATTGTGTTGTGCCTCTTTACACGGTGTTCTCAAAGCAGGAGGGAATCCCTGATTCGAGTAAAGAGCTTCAAGTGCTCTCTCAGAATTTATAAGGCAAAATTAATCTTTAAAGTTTTCATAAAATTGATAACAGGAACTCAATCCATTCATATTCAATCTATTAGATTGTGAACACAGTAGAATTTATTTGTTTGTCGTTTTTATTCCACGTGTTATTTTCCATACTTACTCCCCAGAATCCACAATTCTGTATAGCAAGTCATGTTTTAGGTGTATCAAGTTCGACAATAATGAACGGCAAAGCTTGCAGATATTGCTGTTTCTGCAAGAAGCATGAAAAACTCAACATAAAACAGCAATTGCCATTTTCTTAAAGTTTTAAATTCTGTGCATTTTGATGTCCACTGATATCTGGAGATCACAAGGCATCTTCTTTGTGTTTTCATTACATTCTCCAAATTGGAAATGTTAAAGTGCGATGACTGATATTTGCATCAGCAAAAGGAGCTGAATGAAGAGTGATATCAGAATATGATGTCAATCTTTGAAACAAGCATTCTGTGGGACTACCAGGATCTAGAAATTCAATTGAGTCACGTCCATTTCTCAGGTGTACAATGGATGCCCAAGCTTACAATCTGGGAGGTGGGGTATACTCATTAAACACCTACGCCAGAATGTTAAGGCCACTCATGCCAGCGAGATTTTCCCATCCCACTGGACCCCAAATTCTCCAACATCGCTGCAACGGGAGTGTGGCCTGAATGGCCAGATTGGTAAGATTGCACCTCTAAAGTTTGACAAATGAGGAGAGAAAAGCCCAGAGCTCAGGTCTAAAACAACATATGCAACTGCGCATGCAAATAAGATGCTACTTTAAAGAGATAGCAACGGTGTAATGCAACATTATCAAAGATAATAGAAGGTTTGCGATGTGTTACACGGGGAGGGGATTTTCCATTGTTTTAGTGTTGTTTCGAGTTGGGGAAGTGGTGAGTAGCCTGTTGGAAATATCGGTGAGTTCTCATGCCATATTTTTAAGGCATTTTGGAAAAAGAAAATTGTGCAGGCACAGCACAAGTTTCGTATTGTGCCTGTGGCGGGCTGACTCAGTATCACTTGTGCTCTTCAATTTGGGGGGCGCTCTATCTTGACACTTCTCCAGCAGCTGTTTGAAGTCCAGCCAAAAGGGTGGATCTTGCCTCAAGGTTCTCAGAGGGAGCACTCGCAGGATGCTGGATGGGGCGGAGCAGATTCAGGATATACTGTGCCCTCAGGCTGGCAGAACACCAAATTTGCACGGGAGGTGGTGGTAATGCTGGTAAGCACAAGCTCCATGCACAAGGGGACAGGCATCCAGTGCAGGAAGATGAATGATTTCCTCTGTGTAGTCATGATGTGGAGATGCCGGTGTTGGACTGGGGTGAACACAGTAAGAGTTTTAACAACACCAGGTTAAAGTCCAACAGGTTTATTTGGTAGCAAATACCATTACCTTTCGGAGTGCTGCTCCTTCGTCAGATGGAGTGGAAATGTGCTCTCAAACAGGGCACAGAGACACAAAATCAAGTTATTCTGTAACCTGATTTTGTGTCTCTGCCCTGTTTGAGAGCACATTTCCACTCAATCTGACGAAGGAGCAGCGCTCCGAAAGCTAATGGTATTTGCTACCAAATAAACCTGTTGGACTTTAACCTGGTGTTGTTAAAACTCTTACTGTGTTCCTCTGTGTAGCCAGGGTATGTCACACCTCTCATTTCACAACACTCACCCACATGCACATCCATCACTGAGAGCTCACTCACTGTCACATTCCAGGCCCCATCATTCACCCTCCCACACGTTTTCTTATCTCCCCTGCAGCTCCTTTCCTCATCACATCCCACCTCCCACTCACCAACCACAAATGCCAGGCATCCTTACCATCTGACCGAGCATGTGGCCTGCCAACGCTCCCCCCATCTGTCTTTTTGCAGACAAGCTGGCTGGCTCATAATAAAAAGGAGGGAACGTAAACAGGTGGATGCATGCTCAAAGCGAAAATTGTCTCACCGTTCAAAGAGAGAGATCTTGCCGGGGAGGAAGAGAACCGCTCCTGCGCTGAGGGTGAGGTGGGCACAAGAGGAACAAATGAGGATGCACAATGAAATCATCCATCTGGCCAGTCTCACATGAGTTTTCTCTTTATTTTTATGCCCCTGCCATGCGCTAATGCCACCTCCCTTCCTTTGCAAGGACATCAATGCAGAAGCCCAATGCAAGGTTGGCTTTGGAGACCAACCAGGAGAGCAGCTCCAATGATTTCTCAGACATTGCCATCAAGGAGACATCACAGTTTTCACCCTCCACCAGTGCAGAGACTTCACCTCAGTGTGAATAGTAGTATACAGGCTTCTGTGTATCAAACTGATAAGCACCTCACTTCTGAAAATCCACAGCAGACGGAAGCAGGGATGTCCCAGGGATCCGGCACTCGGAGGACTAATGGAGGCCAGGACTCTGCTGAGCCCCAGTCAGATGATGTGCCTCTGGGCTGGGTCGTCCCTCCATCGCTAACGGTATTTCCCACACCTTTATAAAATCAATCTCAATTTCTGCCAACAACTTTCTCTATATGTCCTTGTCACTGATTCCACAATCCAATGAATCCCTCAGTATATCATTTAGTGTTGTCCCAAAGTCGTAGTATTATGCAATTTTCCTAAGCCTTATTATGTAGGATGCAATTATCTCCCCTGGGAATCTCCCCATGGAATTGAATTTAACTTGTTGCAAAAACATGGAGGGCTTTGGTTGATAGTGCTCTTTTAACAAATCCACATTCTCTGTAAAAAACTTGCCTTGGGCGCGATTGGGGATGTAAGGCTACAGATTAAATTACAGGTTTGGGTCCCACACGTGGTTAATAATATCACCTTCTTCTTTCCCTCCTCCTCAATTGCATTTGCATTGAAGAAATATTCTAATCTCTCATCATAATGTACCTAACCTTCAGCAGAGGCTTTGACGGGATCCAATCTACCAGATATAGGCATTTCTGCAGCTCTCTTCTATTTCACGAGCTTGACTTTGACTGGTCCCGCTTCTGTGCTGATGACCTTGTAAGCGCACTTGCTGGTTTTTTTTACCTCATCGCCAAATCTAATAACTTGGCTCCACCAGTTATGAATGAACTATAGAAGCTAATTGACAATAACAATTACTTATAGGGCAATGAAGATTAAATTCTTTCAAGTCTTGCCTGTAGGATGTAACTGAGCAAAAGCCCAGGCTCTGCTCAAGTGATCCCATGCGTGAAATACCAATTGGACAACCAGGTCACATGGTCCTCCAGATGAACGACCACTGAAGAGGCTAACCCCCCTGCTCCCCCCGAACCCTCAACTCTCTTAACTGGCTATCCCACCCCGAGCTCTCCGGAATCCTCTCTCCCATGGACTCCCTGGTGAAAAGTGGTGAATTGCACCCACTTCCGAACACCCCTCGGAGGTGAGGTTGCCAGATCCATGTTTTCAGAAACCTGTTTCAAACCGTGCCATTATGACATCATGCCAGCGAGGTTGGAATATACAATGGCGGTGGGTGGGGGGAAGTTACAGTGGGGGACTGCCCGCTAATGATATGTTGATGTATTGAAATGTGGTTCTTGACATTCCTGGCTGACAACCTTATTACATCACTGGTGGGGAAGGGAAAATATGAAAACAAGATCTCGCCAGTGAGATTTTAATCATGGGATTTTACGTCCACGAAACTATTTGTGCCTACAACAAACACAGGCGCAAAATCGCCGGAATAGTGTACAGAGTTACATAAATGGCAATGCAGATTGAAGTGAATGACAGTGATTTGACACAGTAAAATGAGCACTTACTATATCCAGGCATTTGGAGATAATGGGCAGGATTTCCAGCTCGCTCGCCCCGAAACTGGAAAATCCCAACTGAGGTCAACAGACATTTCCATGGTCTGCCCCTCACCCGCTCCGATTCCCGTGGAGGGCAGAACGGTAAAATTCACCCCATATCTATTATTATATTGTAGCAAAAGTGTTGTGTTCATGCTTAACTTATAACATTTTGCCCAATATTCTTTTCCCATCACACTATGTGATACCAACCATATTAATGTAGCCCCTGACTCACTGTAAGCAATGAGATGTCCATAAACCATACTTTCTGTGGACAGAATTTCTGTTATCCTTTTCCCCAGTCATGCTTGCATTCAAAAAGGTATCCCTGACTAAAATATTGGCCGGATCTTAGCTCCACAAGATACCCCCTTGTCCTTTTCCTTAACCGCAGGTATCACCCAATCCAGGTAAGTCCTTCAGCCTGAGTTTCTTCAACCACCCGTGACATTCAGACCAAAAAACACCCATAGCCTGCCGACCAGTTGGCCAGAGCCCCACCCTTCCTCCCCACAGCATTGTGTTGTCAACATCAGATGTTGCCGCTTTCCCAGTTACTGCATTAAAGTAACATTTACACCAAAAAGGCAGCAGAAAAAGTAGATGGATCAAAAAGAAGAAAGGAAGAGAAAGAGGGAGAGCAAAGGGGATGAGATTCAAAGGCTAAGGAAATGGAATACTGCAGAGAGAATGAAACGAGGAGAGATAGGGTGAGGCAAGAGCATAGGGCTGGAGTTTACAGCTCTCCTACCCCTCCCTCCTCACCATCCCAGCATGTGTGAAGGTGGAGGGGGGGGGGGCTTGTAAAATGCAATAGCTCCCAACAGCTTCCTGCCTGTCTCCCATTTTACAGTGGGCAAGGACAGTGTCAGGCAGCCAATCTGCCCTTGGGCCAATTAGAGGCCCTTTACTAGAAAATTAATGGCCACTTAAGTGCTTCATTCCACCTCCGTCTCTATTTCACCCAGGGCAGAGGGAGGCCCTCACCAACTAGATACCCTTTACTGTGCAGGCTGGTGTCAGGCAAGTGGGACCCAAAAATAGGGATGTAAGAATGCTGGTCTGAACTGATCTTCTATACTTTAAAATGGACCACCAGTAAAATGAGGAAATAAGAATACTGGTCCGTACTGTTTTTTCCCTTCTGAGGAATCTCTTTTGGGAGTCGCTTGTGCCTATTGGTGGCACCAGCCAAGGTCATACCCTCTCTTTAACTTCCCCCCAACCTCTGAAACCCAGTGCCACACCTTCTCATCCCCTCACTGGTTTTTGCCAGCCAGGGTCTACTCATACTTACCTCGAGGTCCAGCTCCATAACCTTTTCTTGTTCAGGGATTGCCTGTCGTCCGAGCAGTGGGCACCACTTGAACCTGGTGCTGCTGAGACGGCAGCGCCTAAGGCCAATCCAGTTGGCCGGCAATTCTCTAATGGGGGACTTCCTCAAATCGAGGCAGATGTTTCAGTTTGAGGCAATTAACACCGCTTTGGACAAAATGGCTGCAAGGCAGCTGGCTTCTTGGTGGGCAGGCTCCCAACTGATGTTTTAGTCAGAGAGGGAGAGGTGCCCATAAAATCCAGCCGATGAGGATGACAAAGAAAGGGAGGAAAGAAAAGGTGTCGTGTGACTGACCAGCAGTGATACCACAGAAAATCCATTAGTATGTTCTGTGTACAAGATATCTAGTGATTTATGGACTGCTTTGTAAAACGGTGTGTTTTGTTTGGGATCTATGCTCTCTGGAGTTTTAAGCTGTCTGCACTTGCAGTCTACATGCAATTTATATACATCGAGCAATGGGCTAGCTCCAAAACTGCACTAGAGTGGCAAGTGAAAGGATCACAAACTTTTACATCCTTTGAAATAAAATCACACAATATATTTCACTGGACTGTAGCCACAATTCAACATTTTAGCACTTTCCCAATAAAATTCTCAGTGGATCTTTTAAACAATAATAATTGAAATTGTTCTGAAAATAGTGCGCTCCTCTGATCACTTCAAATTGATTAGTTACATAATTTGAGTAATCTTTCACACTCAGTACTGCCTGCCTTACAAGGTGCAAAACTGTGCAATCGGAGTTTCACTCTCAACATGAAAGGAAATGTTCCTGCTGCTTTACAGAAATTGATGCCAAGGTGCATTCCCGGATATTTTCTCAGGATTCAATATTTTTTCTTGTGGTTAAGTCAGTCGCTTGGACAGACACCAGCAGAGTAGTGAGAGACTGAAATGAAAAAGACTAGCTCACACCTGCCCAGGAATACTGTTATGTAATGATAGGTTCCTCTTTTTACATGTTTGGAGTGTGAAAGAACCAAATTTATTGGTCAGTGTCACTGGATTCGTTTGGTCGCAACCACATTGATGAACTAAAATTGGCAGGGGGATGAGCACCAGCATACAGAAATAGAAAAGAGGTATACATATGCATGGAGGCTTGAGAGTGTCGCATAGTGGTGGAGAAGGAAGTAGTGCCTTGTTAAGTAGGAGCACATTAAGAAGGACTACAAGGGAAAAAGACAGATGGTATGTAAACACACAAAATGTGGTAAATCAGGTGGGGAATATGATGGCTTGGAATTTCCTTCCCTGGAAAAGCTTACGGGTTCCTGATCCCACATTGCCTGGGAAGTAGATCCCAAAGCAATTTTTCAATGCCAGGCCAATTATTGGCCAGAGTGCATGTTTGCTGTCCAATTAAGGATGTCAGATGGTCCCCCGAGGCTGCAGGGTCACTATGAAACCCTTCAACAATGACACATTAGCAGCCCCACCGTCAAATTAATAGTAATAGTGTGTAAAGCTTGAGAAACAATAATCAGGGTAGAAAAAAGTCAACAGGCATTTGGAGAGGCTTGAGTTAATTAAGAAGAGCCAGCATAGAGTTGTCATAGGAAGATCATGTTTGATTAATTTATCTGAATTTTTTGATAAAGTAACAGAGAAGGTTATTAAATGGGGTAAAGTGGATGTTGTCTATATGGATTTTAAGAAAACATTTCACATAAAAGATTGGCCACCAAAACTGAGGCTCATGGAAATGGAGGATGAGTGTCAGTTTGGATATAAAATTGACTTAAGGATGAGTGAGTCATTGTAAATGGCAGTTTTCAGACTGGAGGATGCCAAACGTTGGTAGTCCCCAAGTTCCAGTGTTTCACACCCAAACCCATCACACCTCAAACCCATCCACTTCCAGGTGATGGAATGGGCAACCAACCCAGTCCCAGAAGGTGGATCACTCATTTTATTATTTTCACAACACGCATGCCTCAGATTTTGTTTCCCATAGTTGGTCTAACCATGGCTGGCTGAGTTTCCTGGGAATTGGGAAACATGGCAGCTATAGGGAGGAGAGAACTGCACCATGGAACAGGAGAGCGCCTGCCCTGCAGTACTTGTGGGCCAGGAAGAGCAGGAATGAATCTCCTCATCTCAACTCCCCAACAAGCTAACATGCTTTTAAGACTCCATGATCAATTTTCCCCAGCCTCTTCCCCCACTGCACAATCCAATCTCTCCAAATCCAGCCTTTCCAATTCTTCCTTCTCTGTGCTTCTCAGCTACAGTATCTGATCTCCCCCTGACCCTTCATTCTGCCCCACCCAACCTAACCCTTCCAAAATCCTCACACCCAACATTGGCCTCATAATTCCCTCCTTCAAGCCTCCCCTCACCATGACTTTTCCAATCCCTCCTTCCCTCCTCTCTGCTCTGGTCCTTGGCTGGTGTTGAAAACCTGCCCACCAGATGTTGTGTATTGCATTGAGTAAGGTTGACACATGCAGACAGCTATTATTGAACAACTTTAATTATACCTCCCCAGCAGAGAGGGCAGTATAACCAAGGGCTCAGTTCTTACAAAGTGCTACTGTCGACAACTAGCCAACATCTCAATTTAGGAGAATGCAGGCAGGAAAGAAAATGTTAATCATGTCCTGTTGTTATATTCAGCAGGACCTGAGAGAAACCTTTTCTCCCAAGTTTCATGAATTGAAAACTGCCCTCCCTGCCACTCTGTTAAGATCAGGATCACAGGCCCTCTGACAGTGAGGGAGACTGATACTTGACCAATGGAAAGACAGCCGACAGAGCACTCGGAGTACAATGGAGTGAGGGAATTTGATCAGTACAACATTTTCATACCTGTGCAGGATGCGATTTAATTTGATTTGATTTATTATTGTCACATATATTAGTATACAGTTTGAAAAAGAAACACAACCTTGGTTTGTACAGAGTTGGAAGTGAGAAAATAAAGCATTATTTGGAAAATATAGAAATATATTTAAAAAAGCAGTTATTGAAAATGCTTAAAATGAAATCAAGGAATCAACTCCATAAACAAACCCAGATGCCATTGTAAAACTTAATGTTGCGAATGAACTCTGCTCCTCTTAATGACTCTGATCTGCCTGTATTTCTGGACATTCATGTTTGTGTGAGACAGGCTGGTGGATGTTTGAATCCATCGCGAAAATAAATGCATGAAGAAATGAACTACTGCAAAATTCTATCTGATGACTCACTAGCTTCAGGCCAAAGTCGTGTGGCATTGCATTTCACAGCACTTTTCTTTGGCAAACACATGACAAATGTTATTTTCCTTATGGTGCCAGCTCACTGCTGTACCTTTGTACTCAGAAGCTAATGTATAAGTTCACATTTGTAAAGAGAAAAACTGATTAACACCCAGCTACATTCATATAAGTAGACAGTTCAATGCAATATTTTTGTGTAAGGATTGAATCCACTTAGTGCCAAATGATGCTCATGACCTTTTGTGGTAATTTTCAGCTTGTGTTGTGAATACTTCTGTTCAAAACAAAACAAAATAAATGTCATTTCCAAACCAGTAAAACTAGATTATCAGGAGTTGTTGAGATAATGTTGCTCTCAAATATAAAGGATACAAGATAAATTTTCAACAAGTTCTTCCTCCCTAACCAGCCAAAAGGAAACTTTCTGTGACTCAGCTAGGGACAGTACTGTAAACGTCTACTGAAGCTAATCCATGCTGATGCCAAGTGTGAGGGAGCAAGCTGTGAGGAAAAATTCGAGGAACAGACCCGGCATCTACAAAATATTAAAGGATGGGATTTTCCACTTCAGAGACAGGTGGGCAAAGCAGCATGGATCCTGCCAGCCACCGTGATGGGTTTCCGAGCCAGATTGACCACTTTTCACCTCATTATGTATGCATGAACAAACAGCACATCATTGAGTCACGTGGTAAGCTAGGCTGGGATTTGTCTGCCCCTCCATTACTTCATCGGTTCATACTTCCAGGCACCATGTTCAGACAGCACCCACGCACACATTCACTCTCTGCAGCCCACGACTTATCAGGGTGAATGATGGCCCCAAGAGGAGACAAGCACATTGCAACCAAGTTTAATAATGAGGCAATGGTGGCCCTCCTCCAGACAGTCGAGGACCAGTGGGAGATCCATTACCCCCAGTGACAGGAGCTGAGAGGCCACCAACCTCTCCACCACGGTCTGGGAGGAGGTCGCCAAGATGGTCAGTGCCAACGCTTCTCAGAAGTGGACCGCAATCAAGGGCTGAAGGATTAATGATCTCATCTGCTCCACCGGGAAAGTCAACCTTCTCCTCATTCCCAACTCATTCTCCCACAAGGCTATCAGGCATTTGTGGCGTTATAGTCCACAGGGACCTCACACACTACCAGCACAAGGGACATCACCACTGACTTTCCTGCACACACTTTGACATCTTCATCTATTCTCACATTCTGCTCAAGTCACAGCTTTAGCCTTAACACAGGTCTACTCAGCACTCACAGAACGCAGGGTGCACCTGGCCCACAGCAGGAGACTCAAAACATGTCAAGGTACCTCAGGCATTGGCCTTCCTGAAGACCAATGGTCTTCACAGACAACAGGACGTAGCAGTCAGCAGACTGCCTCCACCTCTGCTCCAGATGCACCTAGACGTGGCAGTAGGGTACAGAAAATTAAGAAATAGCGACAGCACAAAGATGGCATGGGTGCTCCCTTACTGTATATACTTTGCACTTCTATAAATATCTTTTCCTTATCTGAAATTCTCATCCAGTGAATGGCTCTTCTATCTGATGCAATGCTCCAAGGTTATACAAATGTAAGAGATGTCTCCTCCTCACTTATCTCCAATCATGTGCCTCAGGTCTATGATGTCTTGCACAATCTCAGAATAGTGAGTTGTCTTTCTGTCCAGAGCAGTGACATTCACAAACCTATATCAACATGGCAGTTGTACATTGCAGACCTTAGGCTTGTGTCAGAGGACCATACCATTTGGCCTCATGAGTATAGATTTCGCAGTTTGGTTTCTTCTCTGTGATGCTGCTGCACTGAAGACTGGTCTATGTTTTAATGGTGACCTGCATTGGAATCAACCTAACGTGGTGCATCTTTAAATGGCTTTCATGTAATGTCTGTCAGGCTCGAGTGTGGGTTACATTTTGAGTAATAATCAGGGACCCTAGTTATATCATGGCCTGTTGAGTGACGCCGTGACCACGTGAACAGCTAGACATCACCCCGATGTAAATTCCCATTCCCAAGGTGCAGTTATGGATCGAGCTAATACTTGCTGACTCCTGAAATGCCTGCAATGACAATGCAAGACCAGAATGACTAGACTCCGGATGCTGGATTATTAAATGGGAGGATGTCACTCTGGGATAAAGGTGTGGCTGAAATGGCTTAACATAATCCCTGACCCAGATCACCAAAGACAATCGGCATGGTTGTCTGGTCACCACAATGCCATCATTGTGCCAAGTTTTAATGAAAATGTGGAGGCCTCAAATGGGTTCAGACCAAAGCTCCAGCACATCTGATGTGTTCTCTTTATTAAGTAATAGCTAAATGTAATGTCAACATTTTCTGGGCCATAGATGTCATAGCAATGCTGGACATGAACTTGGGAATTTCCAGATGAAGATGGATCATGAGTGCTGGTCAATGTTCAGGCAATGGGTGCTGCTGAAGTTCTCTCTGTGCACACAAAGGTGACCTGACTCGCAAGATCACATCCATGACTGGGAGTGATCACTACTCCCTAAACAATCTCATGCTGGGACTCAGTATGAGGTTGAGGGTAGATCATTATTCTTTCATGAAGGATGGTATATGAGGAGTTGTCACACTCTGGATTCATGTCAGATCTCAGATGGTCATGTGAGAACCAGTGATTGATAGCTGTCTCCTTGAGGTGCCTGCATACTCCAGGCATACTGTCATAAATACACTGAAGCTTTCAATGCTGTTCCTGCCTTTTGAAGCCTGCCATAGGCAGTGAAATGTTGGCACTATGCTTGAAAAGACAGCACCATGTCAAGTCTCTTCACTGTGAAATTCTTACCCCGTAACAGAACAACCATATGCTCCAGAGGCTGCCTAGCTTTCCAAAGGTGAGGCCTCCATTGTGCAAGATTGTGACTATTCAGTCTGATATTGGTGACATTCATTCAGATGCTGAGGATAGTAACAGAGCTGTTAATGTCAAGGCAGCCTGGAGTGTACAGGTGAAAGAAGCTTAATTGAACTATTCATCATCATCATCATTCTAGAACCTTGTGCCTGTAAGGTTCACATGGGCACATCTGCTGTGTCTGGCCCATGCAAAACCTTTTCCTCTACAGCCTCAATATGTCCTCATTGATCTTATCCTTCACAACACCCTCATCATAGGAGACATGCAACTTCTCCCTCTTTCCATTCGGCAACTTACCCCCACTGCACTAGGTTGTGTAGAGTGCAGTAAATCATGGCAATGCAGGACATTGGGGAAAGTACCAGAGAGTCTCACCAATCTGGTCTAGATATCTGAAATACATCTTCAGCACATCAATAGTCTGCTTCATCAGGAACATGACTCAGAATGAACTGCATTGTACCTTTTACCTCTGAAGCATTGCAACAGCTGAATGGGTGCCTTTAGCCATGTCTTTTGCAGGTAGCCTTTGTCATTAGGAAGTCAACCCTCACTGAGTGCCTTTGAAGATCTATGGTACTTGCGAGTGACTCATGAGTTATGCGAGATCCCTCACACAGATCTACATAATCTGCATTTGATGGTTACAGATCAGCTGCATCTTGAGAGAGGAGAAGCTGAATTAATGACTTGAAGTGGCTGCTGAAAGGGAGCTCGTAAAGCCACACGTGTGCCGTCAATGGCATCCTGCACCGGTGGAAAGTCAGAGAACTCTGCAAATCCCATTGCTCTGGCAGCCTAGCTGGCTTCATCCAGGGAGAACTCGACCTGATAGTGTGCCTTACTGAATAGGGTGTCAGTGACCTCTTGAATGCATTTAGGAGTGGAGGATTGTGATATTTCTAGAGCAAAAGTCACCAGTAGAGCCTTGAAACAAGCCACTCACAAAAAGGTTTAGTGATGTGGTCATCTTTAGAGCCTCCCAGTCTGTTCAGTGTCAGAATGTCCCAAAGAGTGTGGCAAATGTGAGCCACTACATCCCCTGACAAGCAAAGACATCTTTGGCACTGTCATTTGCTCAACTGAAAGTATGAGAGGTGTCTTCAGTACCCTGAGTCACAGAAAATGCCTCCAAGAAACTGCTCTCTCCTCCTCATCTTCCTGGACCCCACTGGCCCACGTTCCTCATGGCAAGTCTCTTCCCTTTGCCCTGTGTAACAGTGATGGGCCCTTCTTCTCCTCCTCAGTTCCATGAGAGCCATGAAAAAAGTTAGCATTGCCTTGTGCCTACATTCGGTATCCTTCCTCATCTCTGAACAGAAGTAGGATTTAACATTACCCAGCAATGATCACCTTCCATCACCAAGCTAGGGAGTCATTGTGAAGCTCTTGGGCTGCCTTCATTCCAGCAATTCCATCCCGAGATCCTCCTTGCAGCTGTTTCACAGCCTTAAGGATCACCGGAACTAACTCACCCCTGATCCAGATGCTCCAGGTATGACAGCCCTTTCACAATGTGGGGTGATACTGGATGAGTACAGCTAGGTGCTATCAGCCTCAACCAGGGCATGGTCAGGCTGTTTGATTTGGAGTACACTAGAACCCAGCCTTACACTAACATAATGGCGATAATCATTGAGGTATGTAAAGACTGAACCTCTCAGCTGCGATGTGTAGGAGTCTGCAATTTTTTTGCTGTTGCCCATTGCAGTTTGAACCTTGTGGCCTTTGCACATTGCCATGAGAGGGACAAATAGTCAGTCATATCCAATCTATATTTGGCCCCAAGCCGCAATGGATTCTCACCAGATTGTATACCAGGAGTTAGGGCAAATCCTTTAATTGGCATTTGAGTTTCCTAACATGTCGCAACCTTGCTGAGTCCTGAGGCAGAAATTATTAGGGTGTCCCTTCAATCAGCCCAAAGGTGGATAGTCAACTCCTCCCACATGTCCTTAGACCTCACCCCGGTAATTACGAGACCAGTTTCCAACCCCCACCATACAAGTCCCTCCTATCATCCTGGAAAATGATCGTGTGCAAGTTTCCCTCCACTGATCACTTTCCTTCCTCCCCCTCTAATCCTGAAGCTCATTGTTATACTGGTAGATATCTCTGTCCTCCTCCGCTGAGCAACTTTCTGTGTGTGTCCCCATATCGACCTTAACCTTCTCCATCTCCCCACCTTTGCACAATGACCTACCTACACTCCCACCCCATGAGGCTATCGAGTGCCTCCTCTTAGCTACCAATTCCCCATTTACAGGCTGCAGATGATTCCCCTGACTGACTGCAGCTCAATATCAAGCTATCAATCCAAAAGACCAATATATGTGAGAGGCTAGCTGCTTCCTGTATACTATGCTGTATACAACTGACACAGGATGTCCAGGCTCACCCCTCCCTGGACTGCAGTTCATCTTGTACATGGTACACACTGCTGCCACTCTGCCTTGATGTTGCAGGGAGGGAATGTTCATGGTGTTGGATGGGGTGCCAATCAAGTGGGCCCCTTTGTCCTGGATGGTGTCCAGCTTCCTGAGTATTCTTGGAGCAGCACTCATCAAGGCAAGTGGAGACTATCCCATCACACTCCCCTATTATGCCATTCGTGTGTTGGTCGGGTCACAAGGTCAGTTACTAGCCACAGAATTAACAGCCTAAAACCTGTTCTTTCATCATACGTGCTCACAATCCATCTATCTGTCTTCATGCAGGAGAAGGTAGCCCACAACAGGAAGGAGGAGAGAAGATGGGAGGTGCCTGAGCTCAGGCCACTCACTCAATGCTAGCAACAGGCTGCTGAGCTGGCAGAGGAGGACCATGACTGTGCCTGTGCTGATGGCGAGGTCAGCCTTCCCCAAGCATTTCGTGAGGAAACAAGCATTATTCCAAGAACTTTGGAAAATCAAGGTTATTGATCAGTATCAAGTTTGAGTAAGCCCAGGGAGTCACTCATTCTCTCCTCTCTTCATTCCAGGTGGCAGTAGGAAGAGAGTCAGGCCAGTCCTCACACTTGAAGTAAGCCCTAGCCTCCGGGACACATTGGAAAAGGACAAGGATGACTTCACACCTGTAGATCAATCTAACCCGCACATCTTTGGAGTGTGGGAGGAAACTGGAGTGCCCAGAGGAAACACGTGCAGACATGGGGGAACATTAAGAAGTATTGAATTAACACCGATGGCAATCTCTGTATATTGCTTTTGCATTTCCAAATATATGTTAACCCACATTGTTTGGAAGTCTCCCAAATTCTATGTTCTGATTCATAAGTTCATAAATTCATGAGATATAGG
The DNA here is from genome assembly GCF_964213995.1 of Mustelus asterias. Lineage (NCBI taxonomy): Eukaryota > Metazoa > Chordata > Chondrichthyes > Carcharhiniformes > Triakidae > Mustelus > Mustelus asterias. The sequence goes on from NC_135802.1 coordinate 117,366,607, forward strand.
AGTAGAATTAGGTCATTCGGCCCATCAAGTCTGCTCCGCCATTCGATTATGGCTGATATGCTCCTTATCCCCATTTTCCTGCCTTCTCCCCATAATCCTTCAATCCATTACCAATTAAAAATCTGTCTAATTCCTCCTTAAATTTACTCGCTATCCCAGCATCCACCGCACTTTGGAGAGCGAATTCCACAGATTCACAGATTTGAGAGAAGGAGTTTCTCCTCAACTCTGTTTTAAATTTGCTACCCCTTTTCCTAAGACTATGTAACCTCTCATCCTAGAATGCCCCACCAGTGGAAGCATCTGCTCCACATCTACTTTATCCATGCCAATTATCATCTTATATACCTCAATTTGATCTTCCCTCATTCTTCTAAATTCCAGAGAGTATAGGCCTAAACTGTTCAATCTCTCTTCATACAACAAACCCTTCATCTCTGGAATCAATCTAGTGAACCTTGATGAAGGCAAACATGCCATACGCCTTCTTGACCACCTCATCCAATTGTGTTGCCACTTTCAGGCAACTGTGGGCCTGTACACCTAGATCCCTCTGAATGTTAATACTTCGAAGGGTTCTGCCATGTATTGTATACTTCCCTCCTGCATTAGACCTTCGAAAATGCATTACCTCACATTTCTCCAGATTAATTTCAATCTGCCATTTCTCCACCCAAATCTCCAGCCTATCTACATCCTGTTGTATCTTCTGGCAATCCTCCTCATTATCTGAAGCTCGCCCAATCTTTGTGTCATCCGCAAACTTACCACTCAGACCACCCACATTCTCTTCCAAATCATTTATATACATTACAAACAACAGGGGTTCCAGCACTGATCCCTGTGGAACACCACTGGTCACAGATCTCCAGTTAGAATAACACCCTTACACCGCTACTCTCTGTCTTCTATGACCAAGGACAGTAAGAAGTCTCACAACACCAGGTTAAAGTCCAACAGGTTTATTTGGTAGCAAATACCATAAGCTTTCGGAGCAGAGCTCCTTCGTCAGATGGAGTGGGTATCTGTTCACATCATGACTTCTATGACCAAGCCAGTTCTGTATCCTTCTTACCAGCTCACCATGGATCCCATGTGACTTCGCCTTCTGTATATCTTCAGGACTCCTCCCCTAATCCTAACCCTAACTTTCCCCTTCACACCTTAGCTTGAACTCTAAGTGTTTTAAAATTCACCTTCATCTGGTACACAACGTGGATTTCCAGTAGGGTTACCGAACAGTGCATATTCCCTCTTGGTTGGGGCAGAATATTTGATGAGGGTGCGGTATGTGGGGGTTTTAATGAGCATGCATGAGGTGCTAAATAGATTCCTGTTGAGTTTCAGCTAGAGACCCAATCCACCATTAACCCGGCATGAATGTTGGAAAGGGAAGATCCCGACCTGGTTTCCCAATATCAGGAAATCAATTTTTTGTTCCTCGCCAGATCTTCCACCCCATCCACCATGTATCCTGCTGATGATGGTAGGGAAAGATTCCACCTCTAGCCTCAGCCCTCTCCAACTGCCATCCCACCTCCAGCTTGATACCTGGAGAGCTGTTGTCTCACATCGGTGCTTCCACCTTTCCCACCACTTTCTGTTCAAACCTCCAATCAGGCTTCCATTCTACTTACAGCACCAAGGTTACACTGGTTAAAGTCACCAGTGACATTCTGTGGTTCCATTGCAGTCTGTGGTTCCTCTCCATTTTCCTTCAACCTTCTTTACCTTCAACTGTATCAGATTTTCCATCCTCCTTGAAGACATTACTTCCACAATCCACCTTTGTGCCATTACTCTCTCCTGGTCTGCCCCTATCTGTCATAATGGACATTATGGACCAAATCTTTTGAGGAGTGGCAAGAACTGTCAGATTGCCCTTGCACTCCATAGCACATTTGCCTCCTGCTCCTGGAGTCTTTCCCTTCACAGTGCAGTGGTGTCAGGGGAAGCTAAGCCATGCCACCTTTTTACAGCACTACCTGCATATACAGGTACATTTAAATGTTCCAAAACCAGTTTGACAAACTACAGAGAGAAGGTAAGTGTGCTTGGGGATGGGCAATAAATGTTAACCTAGCCAGCAACTCCCACGCCCCCTGACTGAATAATAGGTAGGGTAAGTGGGTGAAGGGGTAAGATGATTGGTAGGGGATAGAATGACAGGTAGGTGGGTGAGGGGATAGAATGACAGGTAGATAGCTCAAGGGGTAAGTAGTATCAAGGTAGTCAGTGGTGTAGGCGGGTGGGTGATGGAGATGGTTGGGGGTGGGGGTGTTCAGAGAATGGGGGGAAGTAGTCATGGAGTGGGGTGTTGGTTGAGGCCTGAGAGATAGCCAGGGTGGTGAGGTAGTCAGGAGGTGGTCAAGGAGTGGGGGACTAGTCAGGGGTGGGTGGTCAGGAAGTCGGGACATGTCCACGAGTGTAGTCAGGTGTTCAGGAACCTTAACTCTTTTTGCCTCCTCCTTTGACCTCCATAGCCACTGACATTCTCAAACTGTAAATCCAATATTCAGAAATGGATTAGCCAATCAGACAAACCAAAACTATCATCTTTGACTGTACACACCTTTAATTTTTACAATCTACCACACTTACTGCTATTACAGTCCCTCACTGCACTGTGCAAGCTCTGAACATGTTTTCAGGCTCTGCTGTGGCCTAAATAGTGGACCTTACAGGATGGCTGGAATTCGCCAAAGAAACTGTCCACAAAGTTCTTTGTGGAACCTCATTGTGGAGACAGGAAGAGCAAGAGCTTTCCGCCTGTCTCCACATGATAGCAACATCAACAACTTACACTTATAGAGTGCCTTTAATATAGTCAAACATCCCCAAGATGCTTCCTGGGAACATAATCAGATAAAAATTGACAATGACCCAAGCAAACGACATTAAGGCAAGTCAACAAAGCTTGATCAAAGAGGAGGCTCTTAAAAGGAGAGAAAAGAGGAAAGGTTTGGGGAGGAAACTCAGGAAATTAAGGTTTAGACAGCTGAATACTGCAGGCTGCTGTATGCCTGCTCTTGCCCTTTGCTGGGGTTAGGGTTAGGGTCACTTCCCAGGGCTCAGTTGAAGACTGGGGAAAAATTCATAAGACCCTGTCTCGCAAATTACTTTGGTCTGAAGATAAGGATGCTCGAGCACTAATTTAGTGCAGCCCTTGAGCCTATCTTTCATGTTGTAGCCCAGAACATCACCTGAAAATGGTCACTAACAAATTTAGCTATCAAAGTTTTCTTGAATCCAACCTGAAATGGTGATGGTATAGAAGTGAACATCTTCCGGGGGCATCGAAAATGATTTTGACCACTGAACATTTGCAGTATAGATCCAGCCTTAGATCGCATCAATCATTGTGCACGTCAGTGCAATAACTTTTATTATAATTTGAAGGTGAATCCATTTTGAGCCATGCTAATTAATCAACAAATTAGCATTTTAATTATGTGGCGGATTTCCACCAAGCAATGACTATTAAAATGTACAGTTCACTATACAACAACAACTTGTATTTATATAATACCACAAAAATGACGATATGTTTCACAGAAACAATCAAAAAAAATAAAACGTGGAACTAAAGAAGGAAATATTAGGAGAGTTGACCAAGTACATAGTCAAAGGGATATTTAAATGAAGAGGGTCTTGGAAGGGGAAATGAACATGGAGAGGCAAAGGGGTTTGGGGAGGAAATTTCACTGCACAGAAGACCTCGTGGCTGAAGACATGGTCATGAATAGTGTGCAAAGAAAAGAGGAGGGGAAGATGTACATGATACCAGAGTCTGAAGGGCACAGAGTTTTCAGAAGGTTATGTAGCTGGAGGAGGTTACAGAAATAAAACGAGGAAAGGCCATGATGGGATTTTAACACAAGGATCAGAATTTTAACTTTGAAGCTTTGGGTACCAGGAACCGGCATGTTAGCAAGGGCGGGGGTGTTGGCTGAGCAGGACAAAGCGAGCGATCAATATGGACATCAGAGTTTTGGATGAACCAAAGTTTATAGAGAGTGGAGTTTAGGACAGCAATCAGGAAAGCATTGGGTTGGGAAATTTGTAGGGCACAACTACATGGGTGAGGATTACAGTGCAAGATGGGAAGGGAAGAAAGAAGGTGATGTTTCACAAATAGAAGATGTTAATGATAGTGAAGCAATGATTTGATTTGATTTGATTTATTATTGTCATATGTATTAGTATACAGTGAAAAGCATTGTTTTTTGCGCGCTATACAGACAGAGCATTCCATTCATAAAGAAGGAAAGGCGATGGTGCGGTCAGAAGTTCAAACTGAGATTGAATAGGACTTCAAGGATTGTAAAGGCTCTGATTTCATGAGAGAAACTGATGGGGGGGATAGAGTCCTCGATAAGGCAATGATAATTGTGATGGGGCTAAGCATGATGGCATTGAGCTTCCTAATGATTAGCTGGAGGAAATTGCAGCTAATCCAAGACTGGATATCAAATGTTAGTGGTGTTGCTGATCCTGCTGAGCTGCCAGTCTACTGAAAGGTTGTAAGGATAAGGCCAGCAATTATAGACCAGTCAGTTTCATTTCAATGGTGCAGAAGTTTCTAGAAACAGTTATTTGGGATAGAATTATCAATCATGTGGAAAATGTTGGTTGATTAGAAGAGCCAGCGTAGTTTTCTAAAGGGGAAATCATGTTTAACTAACTTGCTGAAGTTTCTCGCGGAGGTAACAGGAAGGGTCGATGATGGTAATACGGTGTACATGGACTTTCAGAAGGCATTTGATACAGTGCCACACAACAGACTTGTGAGAAAAGTTATAGCTCATAGTATGAAAGGAACAGTAACAACACGGATACAAAATTGGCTGAGTAATAGGAAACAGAGGTAAATGAATATTTTTCGGCGAGAGGAAGGTGCTCCCTAGGGGTCAGTGTTAGGATCCTTTCTTTTCCTGATATATATTAACAATCTAAATTTTGGATATGCAGGGGACAATTTCAAAGTCTGAAGATGACATGAAACTTGAAAGCAATGCAAACCATATATAGAACATAGTAGAACTTCAAAAGGACATAGATAAATTGATGGAGTGGGCAGATTAATGCGGAGAACTGTGAGTTGATACAGTTTGATAGGAAGAACATAGAGAGACAATATAAAATAAAGAGTTCAGTTCTTAAAAGGCTGCAGAAGCAGGTGACCTGGGCATATATGGGCATAGATCATTGAAGGTGGTGGACAGGTGGAAAGAGCAGTTTATAAAGCATATAGTATTCTGGAGCTTGTTAAAAGGGGCATAGGGTACAAGAGCAAGGAGGTTATGCTGAACTTATACAAGACATTAGACCTCAGCTGGAGTATTGTGTGCACTTCTGGGCACCACATTATAGGAAAAATGTGAGCACATTGGAGAGAGTGCAGAAGAGGTTTACAAGAATGGTTTCAGGAATCAGAAACTTTAGTTATGAGGATAGATTGGAGAGGTTTGGACTGTTCTCCTTGAAGAGAACACTAACACGAGATTAGATGGAGGTGTTCAAATCATGAGAGGGCTGGACAGAATAGATAGGGAGAAACTGTTCCCACTCATAAAAGGACCAAGAACGAGTCCTTTAAATTGATTTAAATTGATTTGCAAAAGAAGTAAATGTGATATCAGAAAAACTTTTATCACACCAAGAGCTGCCTGGAAGTGTGGTGGGGGCAGGTTCAATCGAGGCAGAGGGCATTAGATGATTATTTGAACAGAAAGAATGTGTAGGGATATGGGAAAAAGGCAGGGGAATGGCACTAAGTCATAATACTCGTTTGAAGAGCGAGTGCAGACACAATGGGCTGATTGGCCTCCTTTTGCCCTGTAACAATACTGTGATTCGGTGACTGAGCTGGCAGCTCTTGGGGGTAGTTCACCCTCTTTAATAAGACAGCAGTCACAGCAACAGCCTCTTAATTAGCTGCTGCCAGCCACTGAAACATAACCAGTCCCAACGGTGAGACTTGTGCCACCTCAGAAAAGTTCAGGCCTCTGTTGTGTCAGTGTACAATTGAAGGCTGACCCACGTCTTTTGGATTGTGTTGCCAAATGGCTGAATATAAATCAAGGAGAGAAAGTAGCCAAGGATAGATCCTTGAGGGCTCACAAGATTTACAGTGGGACAGCTAGAATGGAAATCATTGCCATGGATGCTATGGTTATTACAGTTATTCAGATTAGGTTGAGTCATTTTATTTTGAATAAAATATTGGAATATAGTTTCATTTTAACCTTTCTAGTACCACCTTTTTATCTAGTTTTTTCTCATCCAATACCTCATCAACTTTGTCCTTTACCATAGATTTGTCAAATCCCTCACCTTTAGTAAACAACGATTCAAATATTCATTTAGTACTTCTTCTGCCGCCACCAACAAATTTATCAATAAATTTATCAAGTGATGGAGGGGGGGAGGAGGGATCAAGATACTGAATTTGATGATCATAATGAATGGCAGAGCAGGTTCAAAGGGCCGAAAGGTCTACTACTGCTTCTAGTTTTTATGTTTCTATGCTTCTATTATGGTCCCTAATCAATTACATCACTCCTCTGATAACCCTCGTACTGTAAGAATGACTGTGGATAACCTTTGGATTACCTTTCATGTTCGCCACCAATCCATTCTTATTTTGTCTCTTTGCTCCTCTGATCCCTATTTCACTTATCCACATTTTACTTCCAGCCTGATACTCTCTTGTATTATTAATCAGATATCCATCCTACACGGCTCTTTTTCTGCTTCATCCTATTCACTAACCTCTTTGTCATCCAAGGATCTCTGACCTTGATTGCCCTCTTTTTCCCGTTTGTATGAGTGTACTTAAATTATACACAAGCCACCTCTCTATTCTACTGAAGACTGACAATTGCTCTATTACATTTATGCCTTTGACTCCATCTCACCTGGGCCAGATGCCTGCTCAATTTCCTGAAATTAGCTCTCCTCCAGCTATTTATATTCCACACTGTTCTTTGTCCTTCTCCATAACTAATCTAAACCTTATGACACAATTATCACTATTCCCTAGATGCACCCTGAATGTGAATTCTCCAGTTGACCCTCTTCATTCACTAAGAGTAGTTTCAGGAATTCTTCCTTCCTCATTGGGCAGGAAACATACCAATCAAGAAAATTCTTGTGGATATATTTCCAAAATTCCTCTCCAGCTCTGCCCTTAATGGAGTCACACCCCATTCAATTTTGGGTCAGCTAAGTCTCCCATTATTACTACTCTATAGTTCTTGCACCTCTCAGCATTTTCTCTATAAAAGTGCTTTTATATTTGTCCCAGCCAGAGGACAGGAAGGAAAATATACATCCAGTCAACCTGGCTACTCTGTATAATTATTATTGTATTATTTTTAAAATGGACCAAGGTTTTACCCTGACTAGCCATGACTCATACCAGAGGAATTTGTAACCTTGAGACAAACATCAGAGACTCATTACCCCTAAAAACATGCTAATGGCTCTTCCTGGAACTGCACAAAGCATTTTCACATTTTTGAAGAAGAATTCTGGCCAGAGTCATTTGCCTCAATCTTACACCAATGTTCACTGCAGCTACAAATGGTGATGTGGGGCAAAATATTGCAGGACTCGGAAAATGAGAGTCTTGCTGGCCAGATCTCATTTTCCAATATTCCCTGTTCCCTGTTTGACCTCAGAAGAGAAGCAGGACTCCAGGCAATCAGCCTGCCACTGTCTACCATTTTACGATCAAGCAAGTAGCAGCTGAATGAGCTCTGTCCAAGAAACTGCCTGGCTTTCATCTACATTGTGAACTAATGGAACATTGTGGAAAACTTTGCTTTTGGAAAGATGGATCACCCTCCTCACCTCTGAAGGAATACGCCTTTAGACTGCTGATTCTGGACTCTGGGCTCACATAAAATCATAACTCTTATTTTTATTGTGGTCTCCCCCTTCTTTCCCTTGTCCCTCTTTTTTTCTATGAACACAAAAGGCAGACATTGGGAAATATCTATAGCATTTTATGCTTATGTAAAATAAACCAATCCTCTTATTTTACCTTATCTTGAGTTTGCTGTGGGGTTATTCATAGGGGATTGAAAATATGCCACCACTTATAAAGGGGAAAATCAAAAATCAAAAACATCTTCCTGTTTATGGATTGGTGGTGAGAGAAAAAATCAGGGCTGTTTAAATTAATCCCCCTCTGCTCTGTAACAGATTTCTATACCTACTCCTATTTCTATTTGGTGACCTATGAAATATATAATTCCTTTATAGATCCTCAACTTGAATCAAATAGATTTTGTCTTTAATCCCTTAAGTGCATACCATCTTTATAGTGCTACAACATTTTCCCTGATCAAAACTGCTACCCTCCTCCTTTTATTCTTCCCTGAATACCTTGTACCCAGGAATATTAGATATTCAATCCTCCATTCTTTGAGCCAGGTCTTAGTTATCACCTGTATATCATCTTTCCAGGTGTCTATTTGCATCCGCATCACATCAACCTTATTAACAAGGCTTAATGCATTTACACATTTGCACTCCGAACCCAACTGAGGCCTCTTTGTACTTCTTATGTTTCTACCTAATTTTGTATTATTTCTAACTCTATCGGTCTCTCAGTCCTCTGTGCAAACTGTATCCACAATTTATTATTATATTTTGGTCCCCAATCCCCTGCCGGATTTGTGTAAATCCTTCCCCCCAGTCTTTGTTACACTGCTCAAATTGACATTTATCCCAGCTCCATTCAGGTACAATCCGAATAGATCCCATCTGACAGAGAGCTGGTCCTAAATATCCAGGAATCTGAAGCATTCCCTCCTGCATCGTGTCTGTAGCCACAAATTAACCTGCACCTCCCTCTAATTACTACTTTCACCAGCTAATGGCATTGGGTGTAATCCAATCATTGTTACCTTTGTCATCTGTTTTATTCTAAATTGATTCCCAGTTCCTTAAACTTTGACAGCAAGATTTCAACCCTCGAGGTTGCTCTCAATATTGCTCTCAATATTATTGTTTCTGATATGAACCATGATTTCTGACCCTTCCCTTCCTCCCTGCAGAATGGTCTGCAATCTCATAGTGATGTCCCAAACCCTGCCAGCAGGGTGGAAAATTATCATATAGGTCTCCAGTGCACGGTAACAGAGCTATTTGTCTGCTCCACTGACTACCAAACCTCTAATTATGACTGAATTATTGTACCATGCAGCAGAGTCCTTTGCCTCATGGCACCAGGCTGGAGATTGCACTCTTTTAAAGTGTTATCACCCTCACATTTGAAAGTGTCCCATTCCTAAAAAATTCCCGCATTGCCTGCATCTTCCTACCTTTCCAGATGGTCACCCACTTGTTAGAACCACAGAAAAGTTGCAAAGCAGAAAGAGGCTATTCAGCCCATTGTGTCTGTGCTAGCAAAACAGAGAAAAAATAAACTAGCCGCTCATTGTAATCCCATTTTCCAGCACCTGGTCCATAACCTTGCAGGTTACAGCACTTTAGATCCAGTTACCTTGTAAATGAGTTGAGCATTTCAGACTCAACCATCAACTTAGGCAGAGAATTTCAGGCACCCACCATCCTCTGGGTGAAAAGGGTTTTCTTCATATCTCCTCTAATCGTCCTACCAATCATCATAAATGAATGCCCCCTGGCAATGGACCCCTCAGCTAGGGGAGAGAAGTCTTTCCTGTCTGGGCCCCCCATAATTTTGTGTACCTCAGTTAGATCACCCCTTAGCCTCTTAGTGGCCAATGATTGGGGCGGGAGGTAGGAGAGGGGGCCAATCACTGGGGGAGAAAAGGCCGACTCTGATCAGGGGTGGAGAGGTGAACCCTTGAGATCTCCGTGGAGGGCTGGGAGGGAAGTTTAAACAGGTTAAGATCAGGGCGCCCTTTAGAGATGGCGCCCCAATCTCAATGCAGCTGGGTTTTGCTGGCATATTTATGCTCCACCGCCCTGTATGACGACGTGAAACACATTCCCTTGATTTATTTTTTTGGCAGCATGTCCTTAGATCTGGAGAAAATCAACCAGTTTCTCTGGAGAGGAACATGCCAGTTTTCATGCCGGAAACAACACTCTGCCATTTTTTGGTAAGATTTAGCTGTATACGTCACAGGCACAGTAAGAAGTCTTACAACGCCAGGTTTAAGTCCAACAGGTTTATTTGGTAGCACGAGCTTTCAGAGCACTGCTCCTTCATCAGGTGTTGTGAGACTTCTTACTGTGCCCACCCCAGTCCAACGCCAGCATTTCCACATCATGTCACAGACAGGAAGGGAGTCGATTGAAACTGTCCACTCGCTACCTGTCCGTAAATGGAAAGATGCTTTTTATTCTGATTTATCCCTTTATAAATGGTGGCACATTTTCCCCAACTCTTAAATTTGGAATGTTCATATCATCTATGAATAACTCAGACAGCAAACTCGAGGTAAGATAAAATAAAAAGGACAGGTTTATTTTTACATACACATACAACAGAGGTTTTGCAACTTCTATCCCCTTTAATGCTCACACAAGAAATGGAGGATCAGGAAAAAGGCAGAGGTTTCAGGCCATGGCCACAATAAGATACAAGTATCAGCTTTACATGTGTCCAGAGTCCAGGATCGTAAGTCAACTGAAATGTTCCTTCCTAAGGGAGGTTGGCTGATTGGAGAATTTCCCCTTCTTCCAGTGTGAGGTTGGGGTGACAGGATAAGGCACGTAGAATTGAGTCAGTCAGTCAGAAGGCACGAGTTCCAAGGTTCCAGCAGTTGGCAGGTTTGATGAGGGCCCAATGTCTTTTTGTTGACATCGGTTTGAGGGTGGACAGCACAGGTTGTTGCCTGGAGTTCTATTTGCTTAAGAAGTCAAACATGAACTGCCTGAATTCAGTCCCAGTAGATGATATCACAATGTATCTTGGTGGATCTCATGTGACATTCCTACTCGATGTTGGACACAGGATATATATCCCCAAACAAAAACAGAAAATGCTGGAAAATCTCAGCAGGTCTCACAGCATCTGTGCAGAGAGAACAGAGCTAATGTTTCGAGTCTGGATGACTCTTCATCAGAGCTGGTCATCCAGGCTCTGGTCTCTCCCCACAGATGCTGTCAGACCTGCTGAGATTTTCCAGCATTTTCTGTTTTTGTTTCAGATTGAAGCATCCACAGTAATTTGCTTTTATCTTAGTGTATACAGGTGTCTAATTGGAGTTGAGATTCCTTTTGTTCTTGGAGACACTAGTGTTGAGTTAATTTAACTGCCGCTCTCTTTATTCAAACCGTTGTGTTCGGACTGCTAATACTTCAGCCATTAACACCATTATGGGAGATTATGGCTTGTGAAGTTTTCCTTTGTTCGGAGTCAGCTGGACCAGAGGGCCAATGTTACCTTGAAACTGTGCAAGTCAGCATGTGACTGGCTGAGCCATTTGTTAGCTCAGCATTTCTTCATTTTTAACAGCCCAGAAAAAAATCACTTCACAAAATATTCCAGTTGATGAATATATGTAAGCATTAATTTTCTGTCACATCTTAACTGTGATGCATAAAATAAATTTCTGGCATAAATGTTTCCTAAAATGAAGTCCATGAACCATCTTAAAAATTAGGAAGAAAGAAGAAACTATTATTTATCACATCCTTTGGACATCTCAATGTGCCTTTCAGCCAATTAATTACTGCTCAAATATAGTCACTATGTTGTTATATAGACAAATATGGCAGCCAATCAGCACACAGCAAGCTTCCATCAGTAGTAATGAAATGAATATCTAGTTTCCTATGAAGACAGGATGAGTTTTGACTACATCCATCTGACTTCCGTCAAGGCTACAGATCGTAATAGGAAAATTGTGAAACGTTTTAAAGTTTATTTATTAAGGTCACAAGTAGGCTTACATTAACACTGCAATGAAGTTACAGTGAAAATCCGCTATTTGCCACACTCCAGTGCCTGTTCAGGTGCACTGAGGGAGAATTTAACATGGCCAATGCATCTAACCAGCACACCTTTCGGAGAAAACCAGAGCACCCGGAGGAAACCCACAAAGGCATGGGGAGAATGTGCAGACTCCGCACAGACTGTGACCCAAACCAGGAATCAAACCTGGGTTCTTGGCACTGAGAGGCAGCAGTGCTAACCACTATGCCACCATGCCGCCCAAGGTGGGCATTTTTGTTGAGGTTTAGTTCACTAAAGTGTATTAAAATAAAGGAAATAAGGTAGAAGCTTAATTTGATCAGGGCAACTGATGTAAAACATTTCACTGAAAGCTAATGATGATGCAGTGTGTACAGTTTCAAACCGGAAGGAAAATATTTAATGGGAAGTAAGAATATGAACATGTAAATTTATGTAGGCAAAAGCAAACTGATAATTTGTGTATTTCTCAGCTGATTCACCTCCTAAATTAGATCATATCTTGACTTTTATGTTAAAAGATTTTTAGGATTGAACCAATTATGAGGATTGCTTCTCAAATCTCACTGTTGCCTGCAATAGAAAGCAGAGAGCACTTGCTTCAAATATATTGTCTACTGTGGTAATACGGCATACACATTGGCCTATAAGGTGGTTGCTTACTAATGCTAGAGTCATGTTAATATGAAAGTAGGTATTGTACTGCAAAAGATAGGTTGATGAGTGGGAATCCAATTGCACAATCTTTCAATCAGAATATCAGTGTAAATATATTTCAAATAAAAGTAGAGAGTGTTATTCTGTTTTTAACATGCACTTGCTTTTTGCGCCTTTCCTTTTCCTGTAAGTTGGTAAAAATTGTTCGGTCAAATTGGAATAATGGTGGCAGTTTTGAACATGACATGGTTTTTCCACAGTTGTAATTGCACCTGGGCACTTTTATGAAATGGTTGAAAGTCACATTAAAATGTTCTTGGTCTGTATAACCTGACACAAATACATATTAAAAGGGAAAAGTCTCAACGCTGACGATTAGGATCTTAATTTTGCACGTCGATAAGATAAACAGACTTTCCGAGCAATAAAGTAGTTTTTAAATTAAAATTTTTTTGAAATGTTGCACGTTGGGTGAACAGCCAGAGGTCGTGGTATATATTGGTACTAACGACATAGGCAGGAAGAGTGATGAGGTCCTGCACCAGCAATTTAGGGAGTTAGGTAGAAAGTTAAAAAGCAGGACCTCTAGGTTTGTAATCTCAGGAAACCTCCCTGTGCCATGTGCTAGTGAGGCTAGAAATAGGAAGATAGTGCAGTTCAACACGTGGCTAAACAGCTGGTGTAGTAGGGAGGGTTTCAGATATCTGGACCATTGGGGTCTCTTCCGGGGCAGATGGGACCTGTACAAGAAGGACGGGTTGCATCTAAACTGGAGGGGCACAAATATTCTGGCCGGGAGGTTTGCTGGTGTCACATGAGAGGATTTAAACTAGTTTGGCAGGGGGATGGGACCCAAAGCAAAGATGAATTAGCTGAAGGGGAACGAGAGAGTAGGGCCAGTAAGACTCAGAGGAACAGCAGGCAGGGTGGGATTGCTAATCAGAGAGGGTCTGGTGGACTGAAGTGCGTTTGTTTCAATGCGAGAAGTGTAACAGGTAAGGCAAATGAACTTAGAGCTTGGATTAGTACGAGGAACTATGATGTCGTTGCCATTACAGAGACTTGGTTATGGGAAGGACAGGATTGGCAGCTTAACATTCCAGGATATAGATGTTTCAGGCATGATAGAGAGGGATGTAAAAGGGGTGGGGGAGTTGCACTACTGGTTAAGGAGAATATCACAGCTATACTCCGGGAGGGCACCTCGGAGGGCTCATACAGCGAGGCAATATGGGTAGGGCTCAGGAATAGGAAAGCTGTAGTCACAATGTTGGGGGTTTACTATAGGCCACCCAACTGCCAGCAGGAAACTGAGGAACAGATATGTAGGCAGATTTTGGCAAGGTGTAAAAGTAACAGGGTTGTTGTGATGGGAGATTTTAATTTCCCCTTTATTGACTGGGACTCACTTAGTGCTAGGGGCGTGGATGGGGCAGAGTTTGTAAGGAGCATCCAGGAGGGCTTCCTGAAACAGTATGTAGCTAGTCCAACTAGGGAAGGGGCCATACTGGACCTGGTATTGGGGAATGAGCCCGGCCAGGTGGTCAATGTTTCGGTAGGGGAGCAGTTCGGGAACAGCGACCACAATTCAGTAAGCTTTAAGGTACTGATGGATAAAGATAAGTGTAGTCCTCAAGTTAAGGTGCTAAATTGGGGGAAGGCTAATTACAACAATATTAGGCAGGAACTGAAGGATGTAGATTGGGGGCAGATGTTTAAGGGCAAATTAACATCTGGCATGTGGGAGGCTTTCAAGTGTAAGTTGATAGGGATTCAAGACCAGCACATTCCTGTTAAGGATAAAGGATAAGTATGGCAAGTTTTGGGAACCTTGGATAACGAGAGATATTGTGAGCCTAGTCAAAGAGAAAAAGGAAGCATTTGTCAAAGCTAGGAGGCTGGGAACACATGAAGCAAGTGTGGAATACAAGGAACGTAGAAAGAAACTTAAGCAAGGAGTAAGAAGAGCTAAAAGGGGTCATGAAAAATCATTGGCCAGCAGGATTAAGGAAAATCCCAAGGCTTTTTACACATATATAAAGAGCAAGAGGGTAGCCAGGGAGAGGGTTGGCCCACTCAAGGACAAGGGAGGGAATCTATGTGTGGAGCCAGAGGAAATGGGTGAGGTATTAAATGAGTACTTTGCGTCAGTATTACCAAAGAGAAGGACTTGGTGGATGATCAGTCTGGGAAAGGACGTGTAGATAGTTTGAGTCATGTTGAGATCAAAATGGAGGCGGTATTGGGGTTCTTGAGAAACATCAAGGTAGACAAGTCTCCAGGGCCTGATGGGATATACCCCAGAATACTGAGCGAGGCAAGAGAGGAAATTGCTGGGGCCTTGAGAGAAATCTTTGTATCTTCACTGGCTACAGAGGATGTCCCAGAGGATTGGAGAATAGCCAATGTTGTTCCTTTGTTTAAGAAAGGTAGCAAGAATAATCCAGGTAATTACAGGCCGGTGAGCCTTACATCAGTGGTAGGGAAATTATTGGAGAGGATTCTTCGAGACAGGATTTATTCCTACTTGGAAATAAGTGGACGTATTAGTGAGAGGCAACATGGTTTTGTGAAGGGGAGGTCGTGTCTCACGAACTTGATCGAGTTTTTTGAGGAAGTGACGAAGATGATTGATGAGAGTAGAGCAATGGATGTTGTCTACATGGACTTCAGTAAGGCCTTTGACAAGGTCCCTCATGGCAGACTGGTGCAGAAGGTGAAGTCGCATGGGATCAGAGGTGAGCTGGCAAGGTGGATACAAAACTGGCTCGGTCAAAGAAGATAGAGGGTAGCAGTGGAAGGGTGCATTTCTGAATGGAGGGCTGTGACAAGTGGTGTTCCTCAGGGATCAGTACTGGGATCTTTGCTGTTTGTAATATATATAATTGATTTGGAGAAAAATGTAACTGGATTGATTAGTAAGTTTGCGGACGACACAAAGGTTGGTGGATTTGCGGATAGCGATGAGGACCATCAGAGGATACAGCAGGATATAGATCAGTTGGAGACTTGGGCGGAGAGATGGCAGGTCGAGTTTAATCTGGACAAATATGAGGTAATGCATTTTGGAAGGTCTAATACAGATGGGAAATATACAGTAAATGGCAGAACCCTTAGGAGTATTGATAGGCAAAGGGATCTGGGTGTACAGGTACACAGGTCACTGAAAGTGGCAATGCAGGCGGAGAAGGTAGTCAAGAAGGCATACAGCATGCTTGCCTTCATCGGCCGGGGTATTGAGTTTAAAAATTGGCAAGTTATGTTGCAGCTTTATAGAACCTCAGTTAGGCCGCACTTGGAATATAGTGTTCAAATCTGGTCACCACACTACCAGAAGGATGTGGAGGCTTTGGAGAGGGTACACAAAAGATTTACCAGGATGTTGCCCGGTATGGAGGGCATTAGCTATGAGGAGAGGTTGGAGAAACTTGGTTTGTTCTCACTGGAGCGACGGAGGTTGAGGGGAGACCTGATAGAAATCTACAAAATTATGAGAGGCATGGACAGAGTGGATAGTCAGAAGCTTTTTCCCAGGGTGGAAGAGTCAATTACTAGGAGGCATAGGTTTAAGGTGTGAGGGGCAAGGTTTAAAAGAGATGTACGAGGCAGATTTTATGCACAGAGAGTGGTGGGTGCCTGGAACTCGTTGTCGGGGGAGGTAGTGGAAGCGGATACGGTAGTGACTTTTAAGGGGCGTCTTGACAAGTACATGAATGAGATGGGAATAGAGGGATATGGTCCCCGGAAGCGTAGGGGGTTTTAGTTAAGTCGGGCAGCGTGGTCGGTGCAGGCTTGGAGGGCCGGAGGGCCTGTTCCTGTGCTGTCATTTTCTTTGTTCTTTGTTCTTGGCTTTGATCTGCAAAACTACATAGCTGATCTCAATATTCTGCTCTGGAACATTGTGCATCACTCGCCCATTTCCTTGCTATAAATTATTACCTTTTTAATAAAATATAATGACCCTTTTCTACAAAGAAATACACACTGTAACCCTTGCTGGCCTGTATCATCAAATTATAGTGAAGTAAATGTAATCACTCTTTTTAAAAGAAATGATTCTTGTAAAGAAAGGATTAAAGAAAGGAAAATTATAGGCTGCACAGACAAATTATAAATAGTTTTCCTTTGGGGTCTTGACATTGTTGCTTAACCACATTCTTTCTATTTTGAAGCAGCGTTATCGTATTTAATATAAATAGAGATATACCGAACTCTTCTTTAGTTGCTTTTTTGCATGATTCTGGTTAAACATTTAAAAGCTTCGATGATGGCTAGCTATTGGGTTTCAACACAATATTTTACCAGAATGAAGAGGGTATGGATTTCTATGTTGTGGATGACAAAAAAGAGATGGAATTAAGCAGTAAATGAAGGCTTTGTAAATACAACCTTGATTCACAGCTTCAGCTATTCCTGAAATGTTAAGTTAATAAATGTTACTGGCAGTGGAACAATATTCTTGCACTTTTTCATTAAGTTTTTTTGCGGATTTTTCTTATTTGGAAAAAAGTAAATGGATTTTCCCTTACATTTTTTAAATCAGAACAAGTGCAAGTAATAGCTTATTGATCAATCTGAAGTTTTGCAACTAAAGGTACATTTTGAACAGAGCAAAATCTATGTCTGAGGCAGTCAAGTGCATTTTTCATTTACTGTGATTCTGTGTTTTGAATGGCGCACAATTTAAATTTGAACATACAAAAGCAAAGATGCTAGAAATCGGAAATAAAAGCAGAAAATGCTGTAAATGCCCAACAGCCTGGCATCATCAGCGGAGAGATTAACAGCATTATTGTTTCAGGTCAATGACCTTTTGGTTCGATTCCAGGCTTGGGTCACTGTCTGTGTGGAGTCTACACGTTCTCCTCATGTCTGCATGGATTTCCTCTGGGTACTCCGGTTTCCTCCCACAATCTGAAAGACGTGCTGGTTAGGTACATTGGCCATGCTAAATTCTCCCTCAGTGTACCCGAACAGGTGCCGGATTATGCCGACTAGGTGATTTTCACAGTAGCTTCATTGCAGTGTTAATGTAAGCCTACTTGTGTCACTAGTAAAGAAACTTAATAAACTTAGGTCATCGATCTGAAGCATTGACTCTGTTTCTATCCACAGATGCTGCCAGGTCTGCTGACTATTTTCAGCATTTAAGTTTAAGTTTATTTATTAGTGTCACAAGTAGGCTTACAAAGGCACTGTAATGAAATTACTGTGATAGCCCCCTAGTCGCCAACTCCGGCACCTGTTCAGGTACCCTGAGGGAGAATTTAGCATGGTCAATGCACTTAACCAGCACGTCTTTCTGACTGTGGGAGGAAACCAGGGCACCTGGAGGGAACACATGCAGACACGGGGAGAACATGCAAGCTCCACAAAGGCAGTCATCCAAGCCGGGAATCGAACCTGGGTCTCTGGTGCTGTGAGGCAGCAGTACTAACCACTGTGCCACCGTGCTGCCCATTTTCTGCTACTATTTTGACTTTCAACATTCTTTAACTTCTTCAAGTTAATAAACTACAAAGGCACATGAACAAAGCCCAGTCCATCACTCCAATCAGCCTCCCATCTATTTACACTGTCTACACTTCCCGCTGCCCCAGAACAGCAGACAGCATAATCAAGGACCCCACGCACCCCTGACATACTCTCTTACACCTTCTTCCATCGGGAAAAAGATATAAAAGACTGCGGACTCGTACCAACCGACTCAAAAACAGCTTCTTCCCTGCTGCCATCAGACTTTTGAATGAACCTAGATCTTTCTCTACGCCCTAGCTATGACTGTAACACTACATTCTGCACTCTCTCCTTTTCTCCTTTATGCATGGTATGCTTTGTCCATATAGCGCGCAAGAAACAATACTTTTCACTGTAATACATGTGATAATAATAAATCAAATCAAAAAATAGAGCAAAAAAGTTGATTTTGCAAAATGTCAGAATTCTAGGGTAATTAAAGCACTTCAAGGAGACAAACAGTTTCCTGGCTTTAAAGGAAATATGTCGAGTTGATGTGGTATCACTCAGAGCAGTGGCAGGAGAGTTACAGCTGGCCCCAGAACGCTCCGACAATGGAGAGAAAAGTCAATTGGGGCCTCACTTCTGGGTGGAATTTTATGCGGGCGGGCTTTTATGATCCTGCCCAAGTCACTGGACTTTTGAACAGTTCGCCACATTTTACGCACCACTCCGGTGATAGGACCATAAATTTCCACCCTTGATTTCAATCTAGTAAAATCTGCTTGAAATTATGCGTGTACAAGACAGACTTAGCTATGATGTCTATCATAAATAGAATAATCTGCCTATATTTTTTCCTGTGGCGCCTTGGGCGGCACGGCAGCACGGTGGTTAGACTGCTGCTTCACAGCTCCAGGGGCCTGCGTTCAAATCCCGGCTCAGGTCGCTGTCTGTGTGGAGTTTGCACATTCTCCCTGTGTCTGCGTGGGTTTCCTCCGGGTGCTCCGGTTTCCTCCCACAGTCCAAAGATGTGCGGGCTAGGTTGATTGGCCATTCTAAATTGCCCCTTAGGACACTAAGGGCTGAGGGTAAGGGAGCTTGTTTGTGCACTAATTTATTTAATTATTTTTCAGTTAAATTAGTGAAAAAAATCGGAGGTTCTTTTTCTAAACAGGAAATAGGCCCAGGATGCATAGGTTAGAGGGGTTAGTGGGTAAATATGTAGGGATATGTGGATAGAGCGTGGGTGGGATTGTGGTTGGTGCAGACTCGATGGGCCGAATGGCCTCTTTCTGCACTGTAGGATTCTATGATTCTGTTGCAGTTTTTTTTTATTTTCCACAT
This sequence comes from Mustelus asterias, assembly GCF_964213995.1. Taxonomy (NCBI): domain Eukaryota; kingdom Metazoa; phylum Chordata; class Chondrichthyes; order Carcharhiniformes; family Triakidae; genus Mustelus; species Mustelus asterias. The sequence goes on from NC_135802.1 coordinate 117,385,988, forward strand.
TATGAACTTACATATCTAAAAGTCATGCAGATCTTCTAGTAGATATGTATTGGCATGCTCCAAAGATCTGTTCATCCTCAGCTTTGTAAAATAGTGAGAAATCATTCAGTAAGCTCTAAGTTCCACAGGAGCAGGCTGAGGGTAAGGGAGCTTGTTTGTGCACTAATTTATTTAATTATTTTTCAGTTAAATTAGTGAAAAAAATCGGAGGTTCTTTTTCTAAACAGGAAATAGGCCCAGCAGCAGCCTGGGAAGGTTGTTTGTTTGTTTTTCTTCGGTTACACCCCCTTTTTGTTTTATCCCCAAATTTAAAAAGGACATGGCTGGTATGAGTGGGAGGCCAGTGTACTGCATTCGGTGTGGGATGTGGGAGTTCCTGGAGACAACTTGCCTCCCGGAAGTCCATATCTGTGCCAGATGTGTGGAACTGCATCTCCTGAAGGATCGTGTAAGGGAGCTGGAGCTGAGGCCCGATGAACTCAGTTTAGTTAGGGAAAATGAGAGAGTCATAGATAAAAGTTATAGTCAGGTAGTGACACCAGGGTCTCGGAAGGAAGACACGTGGGTCACGGTTAGGAGGGGTAATAGTCAGAAGGGTGATGTGCCAGAAAGCACCCCAGTGGCAGTCTCCCATAAGAGAAAGGGATGGGCAACAGATGGGAGAAGGGAAGGGAGTGAGCAGTCTGTGGAGGGATCCCCTGTGGTTGTCCCCCTCCACAATATGTATATTGTTTTGGATTCTGTGGAGGGGGATGACCCTCCAGGGGTAAGCCACGAGGACCAGATCGCCTCCACGGAGACAGGCTCAGGGGTCCAGAAGGGAAAGAAGGGGTTTAGGAGAGCGATAGTTGTGGGGGACGCAATAGTTAGAGGCACGGACAGGCGCTTCTGTGGGACTGAACGAGAATCCAGGATGGTAGTCTGCCTCCCTGGTGCCGGGGTACTGGATGTCTCCGAGAGGGTAGGAAGCATATTTAAAAAGGAAGGTAGTCAAACGGATGTGATTGTACACATTGGGGGAAATGATGTAGGTAGGAAGAGCAGGGGGGTCATACGAGAGAAATTCAGGGAGTTGGGTGCTAGGCTAAAAAGTAAGACCTCCAGTGTAGCAATCTCTGGACTGCTCCCGGTGCCTAGTGCAAGTGAGGCTCGGAACAGGGAGATTCTACAGTTGAACGCGTGGCTAAAGGACTGGTGCAAGAGGGAGGGTTTTAAATTCATAGATAACTGGGAAATCTTCAAGTCAGGATGGCAACTGTACAGAAAGGATGGGTTACACCTTAACTGGAAGGGAGCAAATATCCTGGCTGGGAGTTTTGCTCGAGTGTTTCGGCAGGATTTAAACTAGTGTGGCAGGGGGGTGGGGAACAAAACAGGAGGTCAGTAAATACTGAGGCTGGGGTCGAGCTGGGGGCCAGGGCAAGGCTAGCTAAGAAGAGGAGCACTCTGGAGGAGGAGGACCTGACTGGGCCTGGAGGTCTGGAGTGCATCTGCTTCAATGCGAGGAGTGTAACGGGTAAAACAGACGAACTTAGGGCCTTAATGCTTGTGCGGAATTTGGATGTGGTTGCGGTGACGGAAACTTGGTTAAAAGAAGGACAGGACTGGCAGCTGAATATTCCGGGGTATCAGTGTTTTAGGCGAGACAGAGGAGGGGCTAAAAAAGGTGGGGGAGTAGCGATATTAGTTAAGGAGCATATTACCGCGGTGCAGAGGGTAGACAACTTAGAGGGGTCATGTACTGAGTCGCTGTGGGTGGAACTCAGAAACAGGAAGGGTGCAGTCACTATGCTGGGGGTGTACTACAGACCACCCAACAGCCCACGGGAAGTGGAGGAAAGGATATGTCAGGAGATTCTGGATAGGTGCAGAAAAAATAGGGTTGTTGTAGTGGGGGACTTTAATTTCCCTGGCACAGACTGGAAAGTGCTTAGAGCTGGGGGACCGGACGGGGAGGAATTTGTAAAATGCGTACTGGAAGGTTCTTTGGAACAGTATGTAGATAGCCCGACTAGAGAGGGGGCTATACTGGACCTAGTTCTGGGAAATGAGCCCGGTCAGGTCGTCAAAGTTTCGGTAGGGGAACATGTGGCAAATAGTGACCACAACTCTGTTAACTTTAGGATAGTAATGGACAAGGATGAGTGCTGTCCTACGGGCAGGGTGCTAAATTGGGGGAAGGCTGACTATAGCCGGATTAGGCAGGAATTGGTGGATGTTGATTGGGAGAGGATGTTCGAGGGCAAGTCCGCGTCTGGCATGTGGGAGTCTTTTAAGGAACTATTGATAAGGCTGCAGGATAGGCATGTGCCTGTAAAAAGGAAAGATAGGAAAGGTAGGATTCGAGAGCCGTGGATAACCAGGGAAATTGAGGATCTGATTAAAATGAAAAGGGAGGCGTACGTTAAGTCCAGGCAACTGAAAACAGATGGAGCTCTGGAGGAATACAGAGAGAGTAGGAAAGATCTCAAACGGGGAGTTAGAAGGGCAAAAAGAGGGCACGAGATGTTCTTGGCAGGCAGGATTAAGGAGAATCCTAAGGCATTCTATTCATACGTTAGGAACAAAAGAGTTGTCAGGGAGAAAATCGGACCTCTCAGGGACAAAGGAGGGGAATTATGCTTAGAACCCAAGGGAATAGGGGAGATCCTAAATGAATACTTTGCATCGGTATTCACAAAGGAGAGGGGCGTGTTAACCGGGAGTGTCTCGGAGGGAGGTGTTGACCCGTTAGAGAAAATCTCCATTACGAGAGAGGAAGTGTTAGGTTTTTTAGGGAACATTAAAACTGACAAAGCCCCAGGGCCTGATGGCATCTATCCTCGACTGCTCAGGGAGACGAGAGAGGAAATTGCTGGGCCTCTGACGGAAATCTTTGTCGCTTCTTTGGACACAGGTGAGGTCCCTGAGGATTGGAGGATAGCGAATGTGGTCCCGTTGTTTAAGAAGGGTAGCAGGGATAACCCAGGAAATTATAGGCCGGTGAGCTTGACGTCCGTGGTAGGGAAGTTGTTGGAGAGGATTCTTAGAGACAGGATGTATGTGCATTTAGAACGGAACAATCTCATTAGTGACAGACAGCATGGTTTTGTAAGAGGGAGGTCGTGCCTTACAAATTTGGTGGAGTTTTTTGAGGAAGTGACAAAAACGGTTGATGAAGGAAGGGCCGTGGATGTCGTCTATATGGATTTCAGTAAGGCATTTGACAAAGTCCCACATGGCAGGTTGGTTAAGAAGGTTAAGGCTCATGGGATACAAGGAGAAGTGGCTCGATGGGTGGAGAACTGGCTTGGCCATAGGAGACAGAGGGTAGTGGTCGAAGGGTCTTTTTCCGGCTGGAGGTCTGTGACCAGTGGTGTTCCGCAGGGCTCTGTACTGGGACCTCTGCTATTTGTGATATATATAAATGATTTGGAAGAAGGTGTAACTGGTGTAATCAGCAAGTTTGCGGATGACACAAAGATGGCTGGAATTGCGGATAGCGAAGAGCATTGTCGGGCAATACAGCAGGATATAGATAGGCTGGAAAATTGGGCGGAGAGGTGGGAGATGGAATTTAATCCGGATAAATGCGAAGTGATGCATTTTGGAAGAAATAATGTAGGGAGGAGTTATGCAATAAATGGCAGAGTCATCAGGAGTATAGAAACACAGAGGGACCTAGGTGTGCAAGTCCACAAATCCTTGAAGGTGGCAACACAGGTGGAGAAGGTGGTGAAGAAGGCATATGGTATGCTTGCCTTTATAGGACGGGGTATAGAGTATAAAAGCTGGAGTCTGATGATGCAGCTGTATAGAACGCTGGTTAGGCCGCATTTGGAGTACTGCGTCCAGTTCTGGTCGCCGCACTACCAGAAGGACGTGGAGGCATTGGAGAGAGTGCAGAGAAGGTTTACCAGGATGTTGCCTGGTATGGAGGGTCTTGGCTATGAGGAGAGATTGGGTAGACTGGGGTTGTTCTCCTTGGAAAGACGGAGAATGAGGGGAGATCTAATAGAGGTATACAAGATTATGAAGGGTATAGATAGGGTGAACAGTGGGAAGCTTTTTCCCAGGTCGGAGGTGACGATCACGAGGGGTCACGGGCTCAAGCTGAGAGGGGCGAAGTATAACTCAGACATCAGAGGGACGTTTTTTACACAGAGGGTGGTGGGGGCCTGGAATGCGCTGCCAAGTAGGGTGGTGGAGGCAGGCACGCTGACATCGTTTAAGACTTACCTGGATAGTCACATGAGCAGCCTGGGAATGGAGGGATACAAACGATTGGTCTAGTTGGACCAAGGAGCGGCACAGGCTTGGAGGGCCGAAGGGCCTGTTTCCTGTGCTGTACTGTTCTTTGTTCTTTGTTCTTGTTGTTCTCTTGTTTTATATCATTATTCCATTGTGCTTCCTAATCATGTTATAAGAATTTCCTGTACCCCCATGAATTAAAGCTGTTTGAAAATTTTGTGCGCAATTTTATTTTCTGTTGGGCTATCTTCTTTCTTAAAAATGAAGGTCTCAAATTTATCATTCTTTTTGTCTCAATTGAAATAATGCAAGCAGAGTAAGGAGAGAAAGCAAGTTAACATGACAGTTCCACGCAAGCAACAACCATAAAAACTAGTCCATAAAGTTTGTTTTCTCCCGTTCAACAAAACACACATAAAAAGCATTAGTACAGGTAGGATATCAATTATGCTCAGCAATATTTTACTGCATAACAATTTATTACATTTAGACCAGAGATTCTGAAGCAATACACAAGCTACATCAGAGCCTGAATGATTGTGAATTGGCATGCTTTCCAAAGTGTGTTAACCAGGATTCAGGGAAAACACATTCCTCTTAGAGTGAAGAGCAAGGCTGGCAGAAGTAGGGAACCCTGGATGACTCGGGATATTGAGGCCTTGGTCAAGAAGAAGAAAGAGGCACATGACATGCATAGGCAGCTGGGATCAAGTGAATCTCTTGAAGAGTATAGGGGGTGTAGGAGTAGAGTTGAGAGAGAAATCAGGAGGGCAAAAAGGGGACACGAAATTGTTTTGGCAGATAAGGCAAAGGAGAATCCAAAGAGCTTCTACAAATATATAAAGGGCAAAAGAGTAACAAGGGAGAGAGTAGGGTCTCTTAAAGATCAACAAGGTCATCTATGTGCAGATCCACAAGAGATGGATGAGATCCTAAATGAACATTTCTCATCAGTATTTACTGTTGAGAAAAGCATGGATGTTAGGGAACTTGGGGAAATAAATAGTGATGTCTTGAGGAGTGTACATATTACAGAGAAGGAGGTGCTGGAAGTCTTAAAGCGCATCAAGGTAGATAAATCCCCGGGACCTGATGAGGTATATCCCAGGACGTTGTGGGAGGCTAGGGAGGAAATTGCGGGTCTCTTAGCCGAGATATTTGAATCATCGATAGTCACGGGTGAGGTGCCTGAAGATTAGAGAGTGGCAAATGTTGTGCCTTTGTTTAAAAAGGGCTGCAGGGAAAAGCCTGGGAACTACAGGCCAGTGAGCCTCACATCTGTGGTGGATAAATTGTTGGAAGATATTTTGAGAGACAGGATCTACAGGCATTTAGAGATGCAAGGACTGATTAGGGACAGTCAGCATGGCTTTGTGAGTGGAAAATCATGTCTCACAAATTTAATTGAGTTTTTTAAAGGGGTAACCAATTAAATAGATGAGGGCAGTGCAGTTGATATTGTCTACATGGACTTTAGCAAGGCCTTTGACAAGGTACTGCATGGCAGGTTGTTGCATAAAGTTAAATCTCAAGGGATCCAGGGTGAGGTATGTAAATGGATACAAAATTGGCTTCTTGACAGAAGCCAGAGGGTGGTTGTAGAGAGTTGTTTTTCAAACTGGAGGCCTGTGACCAGCAGTGTGTCTCAGGGATCAGTGCTGGGCCCACTGTTATTTGTCATTTATATTAATGATTTGGATGAGAATATAGGGGGCATGGTTAGTAAGTTTGCGGATGACACCAAGATTGGTGGCATAGTGGACAGTGAAGAAAGTTATCTCCAATTGCAACGGGATCTTGATCAATTGGGCCAGTGGGCTGATGAATGGCAGATGGAGTTTAATTTAGATAAATGCGAGGTGATGCACTTTGGTAGATTGAACCAGGGCAGGACTTATTCAGTTAATGGTAGGGCATTGGGGAGAGTTACAGAACAAAGAGATCTAGGGGTACATGTTCATAGCTCCTTGAAAATGGAGTCACAGGTGGACAGAGTGGTGAAGAAGGCATTCGGCATGCTTGGTTTCACCAATCAGAACATTGAATACAGGAGTTGGGACATCGTGTTAAAGTTGTACAAGACATTGGTAAGGCCACACTTGGAATAGTGTGTGCAATTCTGATCACCCTATTATAGAAAGGATATTATTAAACTAGAAAGAATTCAGAAAAGATTTACTAGGATGCTACCGGGACTTGATGGATTGAGTTATAAGGAGAGACTGAATAGACTGGGACTTTTTTCTCTGGAACGTAGGAGGCTGAGGGGTGACCTTATAGAGGTCTATAAAATAATGAGGGGCATAGACAAGGTAGATAGTCAATATCTTTTCCCAAAGGTAGGGGAGTCTAAAACTAGAGGGCATAGGTTTAAAGTGAGAGGGGAGAGATACAAAAGTGTCCACAGGGGCAATTTTTCACACAGAGGGTGGTGAGTGTCTGGAACAAGCTGCCAGAGGTAGCAGTAGAGATGGGTACAATTTTATCTTTTAAAAAGCATTTAGATAGTTACATGGGTACGATAGGTGTAGAGGGATAGAAACATAGAAACATAGAAAACTACAGCACAAAACAGGCCCTTCGGCCCCACAAGTTGTGCCGAACATATCCCTACCTTTTAGGCCTACCTATAACCCTCCATCCTATTAAGTCCCATGTACTCATCCAGGAGTCTCTTAAAAGACCCTATTGAGTTTGCCTCCACCACCACTGACGGCAGCCGATTCCACTCGCCCACCATCCTCTGTGTGAAAAACGCCCCCCTAACATTTCCCCTGTACCTACCCCCCAGCACCTTAAACCTGTATCCTCTCATAGCATGGGCCAAATGCGGGCAATTGGGATTAGCTTAGGGGTTTTTTAAAAAAAAATAAGGGCGGCATGGACAAGTTGGGCCAAAGGGCCTGTTTCCATGCTGTAAACCTCTATGACTCTATGGCTCTATGAATTGATGGGGATCTGCATCTGGTTTCATTGCTGGAAAAATAGCCTATGCCGTAATATGCATTCAGAGATAGGTTAATGGAAAAGTCTGGTCACCTGCCTCAGTATCATAAATACAATATCCAAATACATTATGATTTGCCCTTTTCTCATTTCATATTATTCTGGCACTATTAAATTATTGAAGTGCTCAGATTATGAAGAAACATTAGTGTCCAGGAAAAACACAATTGAATGAAAGGGAAAGATTTTCAAATAAGCCAACTTGTCACTTCTTAGAATATCGTTTGCACTCCTTCAGAAAAGCTTGGTGTCAGAAGAGCAGAAGATATTCTCGGGAATGTACAGTATATTACCATGTATGGCTCTAGCAGAGAGCAAATAACTCAATAAACACTACAATTTAAACTTCATCTCCTGAATAATGAACATCAGTTCAGCTTCTTGCTTGTATCATTTAGAATCTTGTAGATACACATTTGTCACTTTTCTTTATATTCTTCTTTCTTATCCGCATAATCTTTCTAGTTATTTCATTAGAGTACAAACTGTTTCAATGAAGTAAATGAAGGCATAACAAGGAGCAGAATCAATATAAATCCAGTAATCGAAACAAAGTTGCTTTACATGATTCTCAATGTTCAATTTTGTATCTAGCTTTTTGAGGCACTGTTTCATCTTCAGCTACAAACCTTAGGGTGTTTTTACCTATTTAAGCACAAGCACTTTTATCTGCTTCCCTTGACTTCATTAAAAATTACAAAAATATTCAAAACTTTCAGAAAGTCATGGAACCCCCTGAGGCCATTTCCCAGTGATTTATGGCAACAGTAATTCAGCACATCTAGAAATAATATATGCTTTTCTTTCTTTCTCTGTATCTTGGAGAAATTTTAACTCATCATTCCCACATCCCCAATCCATGATACTATCCTTGACATGAAAAGTTCTCACAACTTTACAAATGATATCAGTGCTTGGCTGGCCTGCCATGAAACAATGTTTGAACAAGGTGAAAATGGACAGTATCTCACAATCCTATTAAAGACTGCAGGAGGAACTGAAAGAAATTAGTCAAAAAAACAATGTTGGAGCACTTAATGGGACTGAAAGACAATAAATCCCCAGGGCCTGTAATCTACATCCCAGGGAACTAAATGAGTGGCCATGGAGAGAGTTTCTTTTCCTGTGAAAATCCCCTAGTCGCCACACTCCATCACCTGTTCGGGTACATTGAGGGAGAATTTAGCATGGTCCATGCACCTAACCAGCACGCCTTTTGGACTGTGGAAGGAAACCCACGCAGACATGGGGAGAACATGCAGCCTCTGCACAGATAGTGACCCAAGCCAGGAATCAAACCCAGCTCCCTGGCACTGTGAGGCAACAGTGCTAACCATTGTGCCACTGTGCCGCCGATAAGATTAGCTAGGATGCATTGGTTGTCATCTTCCAAAATTCTGCAGATTCTGGTTAGCCTAACATCAATAGTAGGGAAAATGCTAGAGTCTATTATAAAGGATGTGGTAACAGGACTTTTTAAAAACATCAACGAGACGAGAAAAGTCAACATGGATTTATGAAAGGGAAATCATGTTTGACAAACAGATTGGAGATTTTTGAGGTAGAATAGATAAGGATGAACTAGTGCATGTGATGCATTTGGATTTTCAGAAAGCTCTTTATAAAGTCCCACATGAAAGGTTAATGTGCAAAATTAAAGCAAATGGGATTGGGTGTAATATGTTGGCATGAATTGAGAATTGGTTAGCAGACAGGAAACCAAGAGTAGAAATAAAGTGATCTATTTTGAAGTGGCAGTAAGTGTCTAGTGGCATTCCGCAAGGATCAGTGCTTGGGCCCCAGCTATTCACAATATACATCAATGATTTAGATGAGGTAACTACAAATAATGGGAGGGATTCTCTGGCCTCCCCATCACTTGTGTCTTGTGGGCAGCATGCCATTTGCTGGCAGCGGGATCTTCTTGTCCCACTGCTGTGAATGGGATTTCCCATTGACTGCATGCCATGCTGCCGAGAAACCCACGGCAGGGATATGCTGTTGGCGGGACCAAAAGATCCCACAAGTATGAGCAGCCGGAGAATTCGGGCCAATATTTCCAAGTTTGCTGATGACATAAAACTTGGTGGGAAGATGAGTGTTGAAGAGGATGTTAAGAGGCTTCAAGGTAATTTAAGCAAGTTGAGTGAGTGGTCAAGTACATGGCAGATGCAGTTAATGTGGATAAATGTGGAGTTATCCACTACGGACGGAAACAGAATGGCAGAGTATTATTTAAATGGAGATAGATTGTGAAGTGTTGACATACAAAGCGACCTGGGTCTCCTAATTCACCAGTCACTGAAAGTATGCATGCAGGTACAACAAGTAGTTGGGGAGGCAAATGGTATGTTGACCTTCATTACAAAAGGACTTGAATACAGGAGGAATGATGTTTTACTGCAGCTGTACAGGGCCTTGGTGAGACCACACCTGCAGTATTGTCATAGAATTCATCATAGAATCCCTACAGTGCAGAAGGAAGCCATTCGGCCTATCAGGTCTGCACTGACTCTCTAACAAAACATCCCACCCAGGCCCTATCCCCGTAACCACATGTATTTACCTACACATCTTTGAAAACTAAGAGACAATTTAGCACGGCCAGTCCACCAACCCTGTACATCTTCGGACTGTGGAAGGAAACCAGAGCACCCAGAAGAAATCTACGCAGACACAGGGACAATGTGCAAACTCCACACAGTCACTCAAGGCCAAATTGAACCCAGGTCCCACTGTACCATAATGCTGCCCTGTGCAGTTTTAGTCTCCTTATCTAAAAAATGATATACTTGCTATGGAGGAAATGCAGTGAATGCTCACCAAAATGATTCCTGGAATGGCAAGATTGCCATATAAGAAAAGATTAGGTCAACTGGGTGTGTATTCACTGGAATTTAGAAGAATAAGAGAGGATCTAATTGAAACATATAAAATTCTGATAGGCCTGGACAGACTGGATGCAGGGATGTTGTTTCTTCTGGCTGGAGGGTCTAAAACAAGGAGTCACAGTCTCAGGAAATGGGGTAGGCCATTTAGGACTGAAATTAGGAGAAATTTCTTCACTCAGAGTGTGGTGAACTGATGGAATTATTGAGCACAGAAGGCTGTGGAGTCCAAGTCACTGAATATATTTCCGGAAGAGAAGGATCTCTGACTGAAAGTGTTAAGGGGCATGGGGAGAGCCCTGGAGTATGGCATTGAGATAAGGGATCAGCCATGATCATGTTGAATGTCAGAGCAGGGCTCGCAAAGCTGCATGGCCTACACCAGCTCCTATTTTCTATGTGACTTTGTTAAATGCAACTGAAAATTAATGCCCAGTGGCATTGGTAGCACAGTGGTTAGCACTGCTGCTTCACAGCTCCAGGGACCTGGGTTCGAATCCCGGCTCGGGTCGCTGTCTGTGTGGAGTTTGCACATTCTCCCTGTGTCTGTGTGGGGGTGCTCCGGTTTCCTCCCACAGTCCAAAGATGTACGGGCTAGGTTGATTGGCCATTCTAAATTGCCCCTTAGTGTCCTGGGATGCATAGGTTAGAGGGGTTAGTGGGTAAATATGTAGGAATATGTGGATAGGGCCTGGGTGGGATTGTGGTTGGTGCAGACTCAATGGGCCGAATGGCCTCTTTCTGCACTGTAGGATTCTATGATTCTGTCTGCCCAGATTTCTGCAGTGTCAAGATGACTCAGGAGATCCTTAAAAATGGCAATCAGGACTCAGATGCAGAAATCCCACTTCTGTTTCTGGTAGATTTTATTTTGCCGAGTGGGGGAATGGTATGAACTACACAGGCAGGAAATCAGTACTCAGCAGGGCCATTCGATTTGATTGATAAATGCAAACACGCCCAATTTCCATTGCTCCAACACCCTTAACCCACAATGTGGGTGATTTTATGGAGGAAGACTGAAACAGTTGCGAAGGGCAGACCTAAGCTCATAAGTGTGATGGTGTGAAGTGATTTAAATCTCTAGCCTTTTAAAATTGAGAAAAAAACCAGTCGGCAGCTTTCACTTGGAGTAATAAAAGACACCCATTCTGGGGTGCATTGATTGACTGGCCATATGTTGCAACTCAGAAAAAACTTTTGGCCATCTGTTTTCCAATTTCTGTAGACAACATTGTTCAGGTTTCCCAAGGATTGTTATTATAACTGAATCCATTATGAATGTTATGTTGAAAGTCAAAACTTCCAGAGCCACCCCTCTCAATAGATGGTTATACAGACATTGTGACTGGCAGTTTTAATAACTAATTAGAGTATTAGCTGTCTTTGATGTGGCGAGTAAAATAGATAGGTGGAACATTGAGGAAGTTGAGACTTTTTGAATGGGTTTTGTGAATGAGAACTTTCTTTGCCTAAGATGTGTTTGGGTGAGATTTCTATTAGATTGTTAGAATTTTTCATTTCCTCACAGTTCTTGACACTGGATAAGTGGCTATGGAAGATAAATGGTGGGGGCATGGAGGGGGCTTAGGAGCTATGGTGGCATGGGAATATGAGGGGACATGGATGGAGCACTGGTGTATAAGGGAGCATACAGGGGAACTGGGAATATGAGGAAAATAGAGGAAGTATCGGAGTGTGAGGACATTTGAGATGATTGGGGGGGAGGTGAGGGCTAGCAAGCCGAACAGCCTTTAATACAACTGGACCAAAGTTGCAGAGAATTGATGAGCATGCCTTGGCACTAATGTGCCCCTGTGGTTGCCTCCTTGGCCGCCTCTGAACTGTCACCAGAGGTGCTGGGCCTCCATTCTTCCCCCATCTCCCCAGATTTAAAATATAAGGGCAGGTGAGGGCCCTTCTTAAGGAAATGGGTCTGCTGTTTTAAGAAGTTTTCTGACACGATCTTTACAGTTTTGTATGCCTTTTCTTTCAATTTGCTACTTTTCTTAACTTGCTTAGTTAGCCACAGATAGCAAATCCTTCTCATAGAGTATTTTTTTCTCAATGGAATATATCTTTGCTGATAGTAATGAAATATCTCCTTAAATATCTGCCACAGTATCTCTACTGTCAAATCCTTTAACCCAATTTTCCCAATTCGCTTTAACTAAATCTGTTTTAATACCCTTGAAATTGCCTTTATTTAAGTTTAAAACATGAGTCTTAAACCAACATGTCTCAGCTTCAAATTGAAGATCAAACTCTATCATGTTATGATCAATAAAGTAAAAAGAAGATACTGCAGATTCTAGAAATCTGAAATAAAAACAGGAAAAGCTGGAAAATCTCAGCAGATCTGCCAGTATCTGTGGAGAGAGAAACAGAGTTAACGTTTCGATTCCACAAGACTCTAAAGAAGGTACATATGGATATGAAATTGTTATGATCACTGTTGCCTGGAGATAATTAATTAACCCTGTTTCATTGAACATTGATGTGGAGACGCCGGCGTTGGACTGGGGTAAACACTGTAAGAAGTTTAACAACACCAGGTTAAAGTCCAATAGGTTTATAAATAAACCTGTTGGACTTCAACCTGGTGTTGTTAAACTTCTTACTGTCATTGAACATTACCAGATCCAAGGTAGCCTACCCCTTGGTGGGCACTAGAATGTATTGCTAAAGAAATTTTCCTGAATGCACTCTGTAAACTCAACTCCCAGGCTACTTTTTTGATTTGATTTGTCCACACCAAATAAAGATTTAAATCACTCATGATTATTGGAGTTCTCTTCTTATAAGCCCCTATTATTTCTTCCTGTATACTCAATCATACAGTGGACTGACTGTGGTTGCTTCCCTGGCCACTGGGGTTCTATAAACTAATCTCACAAGTTACCGTTGCTATTTCTTAACTGTACTAAAACTAGTTCTACATGTTGATCATCTTCTGAACTAAGGTCATTCTTTCATTGTATTAATGTCATCTTTAACTAACAGAGCTACCTCACCACCTTTTCCTAGATTCCTGTCCTTTTGATATGTCAAAAACTCTTGAATAAATAAATTCCACCCTTAGTTATCTTGCAACCGCATGTTTGAAATGGCTATCAGGCCATGTATATTCATTTCTATTTGAGCTATCAATCCTTCCTCTTTGTTACAAACAATGAGCACATTCAGATACAGAGCCTTCATTTCTGATATTTTTACCATTCTCTGACTTTTTCTACTGGTGCATTCTTAAATTTATATGCTCTGTCCCTTCTTGCCACACTCTGCTTATCATTGCCTATATTCCTACCCTGTTTTATTGCCTTGTCCTTTCTTTCTAATTTAGCACATCTTCCCTCATGTGATCAGTCCACCGCACCACTCACTCCCTCTACACTATTTCATTTAAAGCCCTCTCTATTGCCTCAGTTATAAAACTCACCAGAACACTGGTCTCAGCATGTTTCAGATCATCCCTAAAATAGTACTCCCACTTCCTCTCTGTACTTGGCAAGTGCTCCATGAATTGATACCTATTTCTCTGCACCAATCTTTGAAACACTCATTCAACTCTAATCTTAACTAGACCAATTTGTTTGTGGCTCAGACAATAATCTGGAAATTATTGTGGTCCTGCTTTTTAATCTGTTCATCATCCCAAAGCCTCTTTTCTAGTCCTGTCTGTCAGTGGTACCTACGTAGGCCATGACAACTGGATTCTTCCCCTCTTACCACAAGTACCTTTCCAGCCCCAACCCTGGCAAAGATCTACTGCAAAGATTCGTGATAGGTCAGAAGATTGGATAGATTTTAGGAACCAGCAAAGAATGACTGAAAAAAATACAGTATGAGAGAAATCTAGCTAGAAATATAAAAACAGTAAGAGTTTCTACAAGTAACTCAGGGCGGCAAGGTGGCACAGTGGTTAGCACTGCTACCTCACAGCAGGGACCCGGGTTCAGTTCCGGCATCGGGTCACTGTCCGTATGGAGTTTGCACATTCTCCTCGTGTCTGCGTGGGTTTCTTCCGGGTTTCCTCCCACAGTCCAAAGATGTACGAGGTAGGTTGATTGGCCATGCTAAATTGACCCTAGTTTCAGGGGATTGGCAGGTAAATATGTGGGGTTATGGGGATAGGGTGGGATTGTTATTGGTGCATCTCGATGGGCCAAATGACCTCCCTCTGTACCGTAGGGATTCTATGATTCTATTCCATGGTTCTATTTAAAAACAATAAGAGTAACAAAAGTGAGAGTTGGTTCTTTATCGGGTGAAATTGTGGAATTAATAATGGGAAACTAGGAAATGAGGGAAGGGTTGAACAGGTATTTTTCATCTGCCTTCACTGTAGGAGACACACGCAAAATCCCTGGAATACTTAAAAACCAAGGGATAAAGGGAAGGGAGGAACTTAAACCAATCACAATCATTAGGAAAAAGGATTGGGAAAATTATCGCAAAGGCTGACAGTTCCCTGGACCTGATAGTTTGCATCCTAGATTCAAATAAATCGATGCATTCGTTCTGAACTTCCAAAATTCCTTTCATGCTGTAAAGAGAGTCACAGTGAACTGGAAAATTGCAAATGTGACACCTCTAATCAAGAAAGGAGGGAGACAGAAAACAGGAAACTACAGGCCAGTTAACCTAACATCTGTCACAGGGAAAATGCTACAATCCATTATTCAGCTTATAGCAGGATATTTAGAACCAATACAATCAAGCAGAGTCAATATAGTTTATGAAAGAGAAATTGTGTTTGACTAATTTATTAGATTTCTGTGAGGAAAAACAAGATAAAGGAGAACCTATAGACTTGGATTTCCAAAAACCATTTGATAAGGTGCCACTTTAAAGGTCAGTACACAAAATAAGAGTTCATGATTTGTGGGTAACGTATTAGCATGCATAGAGGATTGGTGCGCCAACATGAAGCAGAGAGTAGGGATACATGGGCCATTTTTGAGTTGGCAAGCCATAATGGGTGATGTACCACAGGGATCAGTGCTGGGGCCTCAACTATTTAGAATTTATATTAATAACTTGGATGAAGGGACAAAATGTATTTTAGCCAAATTTGCCAATGACACCAACATGATTAGGAAAGCAAGCTGTGAGGAGCATAGAAAGAGTCTGAAAAGGGGCATGGATTGGTTAAGTGAGTGGCATAAATTTGGCTGATAATGTGGGAAATGTGAATGTATCCATTTTGGCAGGAAGAAAAGAAAAACATTGTAGTATTTAAATGGAGTGAGATTGCGGTACAGGGGAAACTGGAAGGCCTGTGATATGGATCACAAAAAGGTTAGCATGCAGAAGCAACAAATGATCAGGGAGGTAAATGAAATGTTGAGGTTTATTGCAGGGGAATCGATTGTAAAAGTAGGAAAGCATTGCTGCAGCTGTAGGGGGCCTTAGTGAGACCACATCCTGGATGTTTGTTCCCAAGTCAGGAATGCAGACATGACATTTCCTGGCTTTGCCAACCCAACCCAGGAAAAAGAGGCCCAGAAGGTTGGATTTTAATTCTGAAGGATGGACTGTAGTGCGGTTCAGGCTTGCCACCCTCACAACAAGAGCAGAAGCTACCAAGAAGGGAAGTAGGCTGTCCAAAAGGCCTGCCTCTGTGCTCTGACATTTTGCTCAAGTTATTTAAAAAATGAACAAAACAAGAAAGAGTCTCACCCCTTAACCCACACACCCCCCGTGCCATATCTATTCTAACCCATGCTACCTCAGCCCCCAATCACCCCATGGCCCTTCATACCACCAATTCTACCCAATTCTCACCCCCATTACCCCTTATTGTCCTGATGCCAACATATGCTCCCTATTCATCCCCATAGCTATTTATAGCCCTAGTGCTAATTTAGTGTTAACTCATTCAAACACATGCCACCCAGCCACACACTTTGCCCTTATCCCTTGATACCAACTGACCTAATATCCATCGTGGAAAATCTCAGGGATCATGCTGACATAACATAAAGTTATATGTCTATGGATGATGTCATTATTTAAAGAAAACACTCTCCTTGATTAAGAAAAGAACATTCAATACAATGAGACTCCCTTCAGCTTTGCCCTTATTAAAAGAAACATTTCTATTCTATAACCACTTAAAGCTGTCAATTAAACTATTCAGTTAACAGGTACCCCACTATAGTAATGTTAACTTGTGACATCAGTCACATAGCACAAATCCTATGATGATAACCATCATGACAGACAGAGCAAATTATCAAGCACTAATTATTTTCAAAATCCACTCGTCTTTTAAAATTTAAAGCATCGCAAGTTCAATCCCTTGACAGAAGATTGGGGTACACGGAGTTAGGGGTAAGGTGTTGGCGTGGATTGGGGATTGGCTATCTAACAGGAAGCAGAGAGTTGGGATAAATGGGTGCTTTTCTGGTTGGCAGTTGGTGACCAGTGGCGTGCCGCAGGGATCGGTGCTGGGGCCTCAATTGTTTACCATTTACATAGATGATCTGGAGGAGGGGACTGAATCTAGGGATTCAAGTTTGCTGATGACACGAAGGTGAGTGGGAAAGCGAATTGCGTGGAGGACGCGGAAAGTCTGCAGAGAGATTTGGATAGGCTGAGCAAGTGGGCGAGGATCTGGCAGATGGAATATAACATTAGCAAATGTGAGGTTATCCACTTTGGAAGAAATAATAGTAAATTGGAATATTATGTAAATGGAGAAAAATTACATCGTGTGACTGTGCAGAGGGACCTGGGGGTCCTTGTGCACAAATCGCAAAAACTCAGTCTGCAGGTGCAGCAGGTGATCAAGAAGGCGAATGGAATGTTGGCCTTTATCGCGAGGGGGATAGAATATAAAAGCAGGGAGGTCTTGCTGCAACTGTAAAAGGCACTGGTGAGGCCGCAACTGGAGTACTGTGTGCAGTTTTGGTCCCCTTATTTGCGAAAGGATATATTGGCCTTGGAGGGAGTGCAGAGAAGGTTCACCAGGTTGATACCGGAGATGAGGGGTGTAGCTTATGAGGAGAGATTAAACCGATTGGGTCTGTACTCGTTGGAGTTTAGAAGGATGAGGGGTGATCTTATAGAGACATATAAGATAATGAAGGGGCTGGATAGGGTAGAGGTGGAGAGATTCTTTCCACTTAGAAGGGAAACCAGAACTAGAGGGCACAGCCTCAAAATAAGTGGGGGCTGGTTCAGAACAGAGTTGAGGGGGAACTTCTTCTCTCAGAGGGTAGTGAATCTCTGGAATTCTCTGCCCATTGAAGTGGTGGAGGCTTCCTCGTTGAATATGTTTAAATCACGGGTAGATAGTTTTCTGATCGATAAGGGAATTAGGGGATATGGGGAGCAGGCGGGTAAGTGGAACTGATTCGCTTCAGATCAGCCATGATCTTGTTGAATGGCGGGGCAGGCTCGAAGGGCCAGATGGCCTACTCCTGCTCCTATTTCTTATGTTCTTATGTTGACAACTTACACAGTTCCAATTGGGTTTAACAGTTCTTTGACAGCTTGGACAGTTCTTTGACAGCGTAGGCAATTCCAATGAGTTTATGCACATTTTTATGCAGAATCATGTATGCTTTTAACAATCCCAAAGGGCATTTGACCTGACACAAAGGGTGCCCTACCTCTCCCAAGGCCACAAATTTCAGTTCTGGGCCCAGATTTTCACTACGACAACATCATGACAAAAATCCAAGAAATGGCTGAAAATTCTAAATCCTGCCCCCTGGTGTGGGACTGGATTTGGGCCTGGATTCACATGTGTGCAATTTGTGGAGGCAGTTGGCCATTTGAATCACCAACTGCCTTCACTGCAGAGGCATTTTGTGAGATTAGAACAGGTAGCAGAAGAGCTGGACTTGGTGGATTCATTTGGATAGTCAGGGTACCCCTTTGGAGAGATAAGGTACCTCTTTGCATATAGTTCCGGAATACCATTACAGGAAATAAGGTACCCTTTGGGAGAGTTAAGGCATCCTTTCAGATTGTTAAAATTGAACATAATAATGCACTTTTTACACACAAACTCAAAAGAACTGTCCAGCTGTCATAGAACTGCAAAAGAGATGTCCTCCTGTTAAAAGGGTCAGATCTGTCCAGGAAATGTCAAAGTTCTCAAGGACTTGTGCAAGGATACTAGGTGAGGTGGTATGGAGGGGATAAGGAAAAAGTGTGGGGCATAGGTTGGCATGATTGGGCGGCACGGTAGCACAGTGGTTAGCACTGCTGCCTCACAGCTCCAGGGACCTGGGTTCGAATCCCGGCTCAGGTCGCTGTCTGTGTGGAGTTTGCACATTCTCCCTGTGTCTGTGTGGGTTTCCTCCGGGTGCTCTGGTTTCCTCCCACAGTCCAAAGATGTGCGGGCTAGGTTGATTGGCCATTCTAAATTGCCCCTTAGTGTCCCGGGATGCATAGGTTAGAGGGGTTAGTGGGTAAATATGTAGGGATATGTGGAAAGGGCCTGGGTGGGATTGTGGTTGGTGCAGACTCGATGGGCCGAATGGCCTCTTTCTGCACTGTAGGATTCTATGATTTGACATCAAGTTGGCATGGGAGCATTGGGGTGTCGGTTGGCATGAATTGGCACTAAGTTAGCACAGGGGTTATGGGGAAATGATTTGATTTGATTTGTTTTGATTTGATTTATTATTGTCACATGTATTAACATACAGTGAAAAGTATTGTTTCTTGTACGCTGTACACACAAAACATACCGTTCATAGAGAAGGAAACGAGAGAGTGCAGAATGTAGTGTTACAGTCATAGCTAGGATGTAGAGGAAGATCAACTTAATGCAAGGTAAGTCCATTCAAAAGTCTGATGGCAGCAGGGAAGAAGCTGTTCTTGTGTCGGTTGGTACGTGACCTCAGACTTTGGGTGTAGGTAGAGTGGCATAAGTTGGCAAATTTTGGCATAGATGGGGCATAGGGAGTGTGGGGGCATAAGAGAGAAGGGCTGGAGGGGTGTTTATATTTTATTGTTATTTTTATTTGTTTTAACATACTGTTGGTGCAGAGAGATTGACCTTGCCCATCTCCACAACCAGCGGCCTGCACATTTGTTGCTGGGTCTCCCACCTTGACTCATTTTTCAGCCTGACCTAGCGAAAATCTGACCTACAGGTAGCCATTTTATAGGTCAGGTTTGCCAAGCTAGAAGATCTCCCAAATTGGCAAACCTAACCCAGGGATGAAAATCTGAGCCCTGCTCTTACGTTGTTTAATCTACACACTTTCGGTTTCACACACACATTCCACCAAAATCACACAAGTAAAGGCAGCTGCTCATTTCTATGGGCAACTGCCTTTATGAACTACAGAAGTGCTATTTATAACTCAACCCCATTATGCCTCCCCCCTCGGGGAACTACTTTTGTTGCCGGGACTTCCGAATTCAAGCTACCTTCGGCATTTTCACACATTTGGAAAAATTCACACCTGGAGTATTGTATAAAGTTTTGACCTCCTGACTTAAGAAAAGCTATAAGTTCATTAGAAGCCATTTAAGAGAAATTTAACTAACCAGTTCCTAGGATGAAAGGATTATTTTATGAGGAAAGGTTGAGCAAGTTAAACCTGTATCCATTGGAGTTTAGAAGAATGAGAGGTGACCTTATTGAAACACATAAGATTCTACATTTATGATAGAAATGAAAATATTTTTTTCTCTCAGAATTCTCTTCTCTGAAGAGCAGTGCAGGCTGGGTAATTGACTGCGGAAATAAGCAATGGTGACTTGAGGGAAAACCTTTTTTTCACAACAGCTGGTTAGGATGAGAATTGCATTTCCTCCCGAGGAGTTTGGTAGAAGTAGACTTAATCAAGTCCTTCAAAAGACAATTTGATAGTTATCTGGAAAAAAAACTATTTGGAGGGTTACATGGAAAAGGTCAGAGAGTGAATTGCTCTTCTGGAGATCTAGCACAAGACACAACAGATCAAAAATGGCCTCCTTCTGTGCCACACCAATTCAATAATGCTATAAATTCATTCCTCATCGCATTGCAGCTACCCAGATTATTTAATTCTTTACTCTTTAAATTGTGCTGCTTTGACATATCAATAATGGTGTTTGAAAAGTGGGCGGGAGGCAGGGAGTGTGGGAGTGGCAGAATTCACTTGGGAGAGTGTGTGTACAAGACAAAGAACAGGCTTCCTTCAATAAGCAAATCAAGAGGTGATATAAAAGTCACTAAACACCTAACAGCAAAGGTGGTCATGTTTTCCAAACACTCCAACAGAAATATGACAATAATGTGAGGGCGTGACAACTTTTACTAGAATTAGCTCTTGAAAGAACATGCCAAATTTGCCAGCTTGGCTGACACAATTGCCTTTAATATTAGTATTTGTACTTACGTTGATTATAGCAACAAAATCTGATATGTTTGTCAGATAGATGGCATCTCCTGAAATACCACATTGTTGGGAATTAATTATATGCTTGTAAATCTAATAAGCCATACATTCATTGCTATACTTCTTTCTTGCAGTCACCTACATCTGATTGGGTTTCCTATTCCAAATGTTAGCATTAAAATTGGCACATAATGGTGATTTCATCTTCTGAAAAATCAATGATTGGTATGTTCATCTAAGAATGCTGATGTTTTATAGAAATAAAAATCAACCAAACTTTCGAAGATTCAACAAAATGTTAAGAGAAGCTCTCTGAAGCATCTCTGGATGCACATCGTTTGCACTAAAAGGTAGCGGATGACCTTGCTTCCAGCAAAGGACATTGCAAAACTATATCCCAGGAACACATTGCCAGCAATTGACTCAACTGTAAGACATTCAGGCTGTCAGTCTAATTGGTATGGGTGTTGGATGGCTTCTATTCTACAAATTACCATGGCTAACATCATTCATTTAAGTTCCAATAATCTGCCAAATTACTCAGCCTCTGGTATTAAAATCTTTATCACATTTTTGTTAATTCTAAAGAGGTTTGTGATTTGATTGTTAATTTTCACCTTGTTGAATTCTCAGAACTAAGTGGCCTAAATTACTGTTTGCTTTTAACGTATGCCATGATTACATGTTCGCAGTGATGAGCTGGATGCAGTTTCTTGTTCAGTTTTAACTCATGCACTGCTCTGGTGAGTGAATGTACTTGGGGATGTTATGAATGGTCCTTTGCTGGGTAATTTTCACTACATAGGGGATGGGTAATATTGAAGAACTGGCTTTTTGTGTCAATCAATTTACTATCTATTAAGCTTTACAATACTGTCCAAAGGTTTAATCCCATGATGATTATTTTGCCCATATGTTTATTTTCAATTACTTCAGTTATAAAGAAGCTGAAAGTCATAAAAATATTTTTTCTGACTTCCCACCTCCCAAGAGCACAATGTAAAATCCCCCAAGAAAGATCATTATCCAAAATATTGTTTTAAATTAATTAAATTTAACCTACAATGAAGAAAACAGTAGATGTCTGTTGTGGAATTTCTGATTACGATTTTTGCTCTTTCTTTTTAACTTTTCTCTTTGTTGCTCCTTGACTTTCTTCTATTCTCATGCTTCCTTTCACTTTTTCAATCTCAACTAGTCTGCCCTCCCAGCTTGCTGCCCCAACCATTCAGAACTTCTCAACCTTTTGCTGCTATCTTTCCTGGCTTGACTTCTATTTAGATGAACCTACAGCTTCTCTCTGTGCTTTTCTTGGCATTCTTCAATGGGCCAATAGTGACATTCAGTGCTGGCTCATTACGAGCAACAACACCAATTGTCCCATCCCACTCTCTCATCAACCTTCCTGTCCAGTGCTCCCATGGGAGCTAATCTTTTCAATCTCCTTCCTGTCCAACTCACCCCTCCTATTATTGATCTGTGGACTCTGCTAGCAGATCAGTTCTCACAACCCCTCTACACATCTCCCTCAAGAATATCTGTTCTCTTACAATTGCAATGATTACCATGGCTTTAACAGAAACCTGGCTGAGGGGTGATGATGCCAAAATTTTAAATTGAGATGTTGATCCAAGATTAAAAATAACTTCTGCGGTAATCCCAATATTCAGTTGGAAGAAAATTCTGTTCATCCAGTACTGAATGCCATCTAAGATAGTGATAAAATAGGGACAGTGGAAGAGTCAAAAGAAATGTGATGATATAGGGCCGAGAGCTGATAGTTTACAAGTAGAACTTAATATTATGCTTTTGGATGAAACTGCCAAGGAAACATTTTGCTATTCTATATGTTCTTTAAAAAAAAGAGTTCTTGTCACAAATGTTACCTTTATGTTGGAGCCAATAAAGAAAATTATCATCCTTCTGTGGAAGCAATGTTACTGCCACCTCAACCTGTAATCTTTTTGCCAATTTTAGCACCTATGATGGTAGTCACTTGGTCATGAACTCTGTGGACAGATTAATTCCAGATTATGGTAACCTGAACTTTCATGTGTAATAAATCCTTGTTCGTTATTCCCAGTATAGATTAGGGACTGAATCAAAATTTGGATCACAGATTATATAGATTATATGGATGATACTGCAAAATAATCTTCATCCACATTTATAGTTCACTTGTAACTATTTTTCTCGAGTTATAGCATTGAATTAACACCAGTGTCAGATACAGGAAAACCTTACACTTCTATTAACGTTCCATTTCAAAATTTACATCTTAATTTCTCTGAAACAAAAATGAGTTCTAAGTGACGGTCAAAATCCACATCTTGTCATATATAAATTTGGCGATATTCTAATGGATGAAGTTTTGTTTTAATCTGTTCACTTTTAATAATGTTTAAGACTTCTGATTTCCCTGTAATACCTTACTGGAGCTATGCATTTTACAAGATGAATCCAAGTCCTGTCTTAACATTAAATGTGGAAATCTATTCACCACTTTGAGTAAGCTCTCAATTGTTACCTGAGAATAGTAAGAGATGTTGCAAGTCTGTTTTTCCTAAATCTGTTAGGAAAGGATGAGACAGATAATTTCTCCACTTTTTTGTAATTTGAGGTTTTCTTCACTTTTTGATTTGAGAATATTGTGCAGATCAATGCTTTAAATCATTTTCTGATGAACTGCTCATGTTTGGATTATCCAAATTGAATAGTTGTGTATCAATGCCTACTAACACTTATTTGCATGAGGTGCATTTAGCTATGGTTGGTAATGAAAGTGTAAATAATAAAACACAAGTATGAGGTTTTATTTATAAAGGGATAGGCCTCCTTCTGCACTGTTGGGATTCTATTCTATTCTATTGATACAATTGAAAAGTAAGGCGTTTATGCCATGCCTATATTGAAACTTGTTTATACAACACTTAGCACATTTAAAAGAATCATAGAATCCCTACAGTGCAAAAGAGGCCATTTGGCCCATGGGGTCTGCACTGACTCTCTGACAGAGTATCTTACCCGGGCCCTCTCCCTGCCCTATCCATGTAACCACACGCATTTACCATGGCTAACCCCTCCTAACCTACACATCTTGGGATACCAAGGGGCAATTTAACATGGCCAATCACCTAGCCTGCACATCTTTGGACTGTGGGAGGAAGCTAGAGCACCCGATGAAAACACACGTAGATATGGGGAGAACGTGAAAACTTCACACAGACAGCCACCCAAGGCCGGAATTGAACCTGGGTCCTTGGAGCAATGAGGCAGGAATGCTAACCACTGTGCCACTGTGCCACCCTTCATGGACTTCATGCAGTTCTGGTCATCATAGAGGCACTGGAGAGGGCAGAGAAGATTTACAAATGCGTGAATATACAAATCAGGAAAGGATAAATGGGTGAGGTCTCTTTTCTCTTGAAAAAAGAAGAGTGACCCAATAGAGAACTTCACATGTTGAAGGTTTTTAATAGAGTGCATTCATAGAAATTCCCGCCCGAGATCAACAGACCTTTGCACGGTCCGCCCCTGCCCACTACGATTCCTGTGGCAGATGGGATGGGAAAATTCCACCCCTAGTCTCTGTTCCAGGTTCCCTTTTTTAAAATTAAGCTGTCCTGAACAAGGGTATCTAATGCTACTGTTCTAACGAAGATTTATCCAAACTTGAAACATTAGCTCTGTTCTCTCTCCATCAGGCAACTGGGACTTTCCAACATTGTGTTTTAGTTTTATACCTAATGGTACTGCTGCTTTCAGGATAACTAAGGAGCTGTGACCTAACTAATAATCCTTAAAGAGGCCATTGTAGGCCATTTGAAAATATGAACTATTTTTTAAATACCTGAAGTAAGAATGGGTGCACCTCCTGGCTGCACAGCAATACCAAAGACCATTGCCCACCCTCACTTGATCCCTATAAAATCACCTCTCCCATCTTCCCAAGTGAGGGCCATTTCTAGCAAAACATCAGCCCAAAATTTAAATCCCCTTCATCAGTGAACTTCCTGGGACATGCAGTAAATATTTGCTGCTCATTGACTTAATGTAAGTGAGGCCCAAGACCCAATATGAAGTCTCCCTCAGGCTACCCATTCCAGAACAAGGATCATGTCCTGTGCCCAGCCTGTGCCAGCATACTGCTGCTATCCAATTTCACCCACTGCATGTTCTGCATAAATCATCCCGTTGTTCCTTCTGCTCATTAACATCTGCACCAGTGAGTATGTATTTAAATTTCCATTAAATATTTGGCATAATATGTTCTTACAAGGAGCAATGCATGTAAAATATATCAATGTACAATACTGCATTCGCATATAAAGGAGCTGATAGACTGTTGGACCAGTTGCGTTGGGCTAGAGTATCTGACCAATGCAGAAGGACAAAGCATCAATTGAGTTTTGGCAATCATTTAAGCAAATCCACCCATTATTAGTTAACTACATTTAAACTGGTTGTACTCTTAATAGGATCATAGTGCTACAATTCGCATGAGAGAACCGCAACCAAAATAATTTGCCAAAGAATCCTCATATGAAATAATCTGCAACTTGTACTTGAATCAGAACTAATGAATTAATAGGTAAATGATACTTTGAATAAAAAGGTAAATTGTACTTTTAATAGTCAATACAACAAATATGTCTTACACAACAACAAGCATCCACAGCAGTTCCTGGAGACGTGTAGCACCATGCGCAGTTTTAAAGTGCTCTAACTCAAACTTGGTACATAGGACATCGCACTTTCCTACTCATTTGATTTTTCCTGTGAGTCTCATTTTTACTGGCAGCTGTATTGCATTCAAGGTCCCCGAAGACAGTTGTTAGCCAAATAGCACAAGCCTACAGAACGTCCTTATCTAGGTTTATGTTTGTCTTTATGGCACAGATTCCCCAGAGATTATTTTCTATCTCCCTTTAAAGCTCATTGAATGATCTAGCTCGCTCTGGCAAAACTGAAGCAGAAACAGTAAAATTGTTCAATTCATAAGGCCTGCCTAAACCCTCTATTCGGCTTTCTGTTTTGCTTGACTCTACTACACACAGCTCCTTGTAAATGTGCCTTCTCTGTTCTCCCCTCTGCTGTGGCTCTCCTTTGTTTGCAGCTCTTCTTTGTGTCTGGATACATTATTTTTATATGTTAATTTCCTTCCAGATTAAACGTCACTAGGTCACATGGACCAGTACTTATTTTTAGTGCATTTTAAAGAAATTAAAACATTTTCCTTACTCCTTTCAGATCAAAGACAATCACAGGTAGAATGATTAAAATATTTTCCTGATCACTCTAACTTTGCAGGCAAGATTGAATTTCAAAAAGAGCTCACTAACAAACTCGTTTTGCAACATTGCTGATTTCTATACTACAATTGTGGGATTATAGTCATGTCTTGTCTGGTTTAATCATGGAAGGCTGAAGAAGAAATTCCTTAAAATTAAGAGTTTCAAGAGGCAGAAAAAAGAACATCTAAAGAAATTAATTCATTGACCTCTCTTCTCATAATAAATTTTTGTGAGGATGCATGTCACTTGTGCATCTATGTTTGCTAGACAGCACAATACTGCAGGCTCATACATTCCTGTATCCTCCTGTTTCCCCAGCTTCAACATTTGCAAGCTCACTAATACAGTTACCTAATGCAGTACCTAGTGGAGCATTTTAATGCTTCTGTAAGTCAAAAAGGGGTAAGGGGTAAGAAGCTTTTCCCCAGATCGGTGGTGACGTTCACGAGGGGTCATAGGTTCAAGGTGAGCGGGGAGAGGTTTAACCTGGATATCAGAAGGACGTATTTTACACAGAGTGTGGTGGGGGCCTGGAATGCGCTGCCGGGCAAGGTGGTGGAGGCGGACATACTGGGAACGTTTAAGACTTATCTAGATAGCCACATGAACGTAGTGGGAATGGAGGGATACAAAAGGATGGTCTAGTTTGGACCAGGGTGCGGCGCAGGCTTGGAGGGCCGAAGGGCCTGTTCCTGTGCTGTATTGTTCTTTGTTTGTTCTTTGTTTGGTGTTAATATAGTTGTGCAATGTTATATATTTGTGTATGTGTCATTTTAAATTGAATACATTTTATGCAGAATTATATAGTATATAAAGCATAAAAACAGACCATCCAACCCAACTTCCTGTCCATGTGAATCACCTCTCATTCCATCTACTTCATCTCAATCTTTCAGTCTTTTTACTTCCTTACTCTCATTTGCTCATTTCATTTCTTATTGAAAGCATCTAAGCTATCTTTGTCAATCACATAGCAATGATGTCCTTGCTATAGAGGGAGTATAGTGAAGGTTTACCAGGCTGATTTCTGAGATGGAAGGTCTGTCATATGAGGAGAGACTAAGTTGATTACGATTGTATTCTTCGGAGTTTAGAAGAGTGAGAGGGAGTCTTATAGAGCTTATAAAATTCTAACAGGATTAGACAGGGTAGATTCAGAAAGACTTTCTAATGGCGGGGGAGTCCAGAACTAGGGATCATAGTTTAAAAATAAGGGGTAAACATTTTAGGACTGAGGTGAGGAGATATTTCTGTTGAATTCACCCCCAGAGAAAGTAGTTGAGGCCAAAATGTTATGTGATTTCAAGAAGAAATTAGATATAAATCTTCATGCTAAAGGGATCAAGGGATATGGGGGAAAACAGGAGGCGGGATCAGGATATTAAATTTGATGATCAGCCATGATCAAATTGAATAGTGGCTCAGGCTTGAATGGGCTGAATGGCCTACTCCTGTTTCTATTTTCTATGTTTCCTCTGGTAGCAAGTTCCACTCCCCACATTCTATGTGTTTTTTGAGTAAAGACATTTTGGCTTATTTCTATTAGATTTAATAGTAACTATTTTAGGGTGGTACGGTGGCACAGTGGTTAGCACTGCTGCCTCACAGTGCCAGGGACCAGGGTTTAATTGCTGGCTTGGGTCACTGTCTGTGTGGAGTTTGCACGTTCTCCCCATGTCTGGGTGTGTTTCCTCCAGGTGCTCTGGTTTCCTCCCACAATCCGAAAGTTGTGCTGGTTAGGTGCATGGGCCATGCTAAATTTTCCCTCAGTGTATCCGAACATGTGCCAGAGTGTGGCGATTAGGGTATTTTCACAGTGACTTCATTGCAGTGTTAATTTAAGTCTACTTGTGACACGAATAAACAATCTTGTTTAATCTTGTTGTATTTTTGGCCCCTATGTTGGATTCTCTCACAATTGGAAACATTCCCTCCACATCTACCCTATCCAATCTATTAATAATCTTAGAAAGCTCTTTCAGGTTTCTTCTAAGTAATCTCTTTTCTATTAAAAAAAAGTCCCAGCCTGATCAATCTTTCCTGATCACTACCATTCGTGTAATGCTTTTCTCTTAGATTTGCTCCAGTATTTCAGTCATTTTTATAGTAAGGAGACTAGAACTGTGCACAGTTCTCTAAGTGTAACCTGACCTGAATGATATACAAGTTTAACACTACTTCCTAAGTTTTGAAATCCATGCTCCTAGAAATTAATTCCAGCATTTAGTTAGCATTTCTAATTGCTTAGCTGACCTGCAATGCTGTTTTTAATTATTTGTTCACCTGTAAATCTCTTTACTCTTCCCGCACTCAGTTTTTTATTTTCCATGGTGCGGGTGATCTGGCTATTTTTCCCACCAAAGTGCATTTCCTCATTTTTATCTATGTTGATGTTCATTTGCCACTCAACTGCCCAGCCTGCAAGCTTTCTGATGTCTTATTGTATGGTGCGGCTTTCTTACTCAATGTTATATTTCCAGTTTGGTATCATCTGATTTATTATGACATTGATGTACTTGTTCCTAAGTCCAAATCATTATTGTAAACATTTCCAAGTGCAGTTAATTTGGGGTGATGCAAACTATTGTGGATATGATTGAACAGCCATTCTACCTCCCTACTGTTTGAAGCGTTTTTCTCCCCCAGTAGCCATTCGATTCAGAATGATTAATCCTAGGGCCACTGCTGATCAGGAAACCAATTTGGCCCTAAAGGAGGACAACATCAAATGACTAGACAATGTGAGAGAAAAGTGGTTAGTGCAGCTTGACACAGAGGGAAGATGAATTAACTCAAGGGATCTATAGTGTCAACTGACTGGGGGATTTGAGGGTCGGGATTTGCTTGTGAGGACTGGCTTCGAGGTATTGAAGGCTACACACAGTCTGTAAAGCAGTGGGTGCACTGTGTGGCTGATTGTCATGTCCTTCAACCATGGGGGTACCATGGTGGGAACATCCTGATTGAGATGTTACTCCATGGATGTTATAGCAACACTCCACTACCCACAGATGAAGTATTAACTCCTGTGCAGAATTTATTGAACATGTGTGAATCAGACAGAGCTTGTAATTAAACTAACCATCATGCAAATGTTCCAGAGTTAGTGAACCCAGGAGCTGGCTGCACAGCATGGATGTGACAGTTGGTTCATTCACTCTGATTGTAATTACATTTGGGATCACTGTATTGGAGTAAGAAAGAAAGCATTGAAACATAGCAAACTAGGCCCAATTATTTGAATTGATATGAAGTCTGTCAAAGATCCAACTTCCTGCACAACCTTTCAACAAACAGTGTGGATGTTAACAATAAGAAACCCCTTCTCATGTATACTTATTGAAGGTGACTGTTTAGACCTTGACAATCATGTGTGCTACACAGGTGACCACATGTGTCATTGGGTGGAGTTGTTTTGTGTCAATCTAGTGGTTTGATGCTATAAAAACCACATGTCAAATTAAACACTAAAAGATTTCCCAGTCCCACACATTTGACCAAGATACTGTTATTTTTATTCTTCTTATTATTATCCACTAATCTATTTAATTAGTGAGAATATTTCAGAGAAAGTATTTTTGCAAGCTCGATTATAATATTTTAAAGTTGTGTAGGTGCTGGCAGCACAGTGTGACTGTAGAATTTACTATTTAGAGTACAACTATTTTTCTTAACAGCAGCCAACAAATGCCATTTCATCTTTCTTATTTATTTGGACAGGTTTCTATTTGGCTGTATGGAATCATTCACCGTTAACAGACCAAATACAAGGATACCACCAGGCTGTTTTACAATATATATCTATCATTGCAAGTTTAGGAACTTGTTTCTCTACATTAACTGTATCCATTCAATAAATTTTAACAGTTTTAGGATATTGGAAGGTGTTAACAAACATTATGGTTGTATAAATGGTGTTTCTAACGTATGTGCCCTCGGTGCGTGTTCTTCCTTTGAAATTGCACAGTTTCTGTTGCTTCATTTAATCCTGTAATCCGGAATTTGTATCCACCAACTAAACAACTAAATCGGCTCCCGTGCAATTTGTCATGTAATAATGATCAAATCATGTAATTCAGAACTGATGCTAAAGAGACTTGAGAGTTTTTTTATAGTGTTCCCTGAAATCTTTCACATGAAGTTGGAATGACCCGAGTTTTAGATCCATTCTGTACAATCTCTTTAAACTCTCATCCACCATTTACTTACCTGGCGGTGGTCTTAATTTGCAAGATATTTAAAAATAAATGCACATATAATGTAAATGGGGTAGGGTGTACAAACAATTTGACTCTGCTAGTGAAGGTCTATTTTGTTTGAATATTTGCAGAACTATAATCTTCATGATATTTAAGAAAGTTTAAGTTCAGACGACATGGATATCATTGTGTTCCCGCAGACGCTATGTATGTAATCTGCTTCTTTCAAATGATGGAATCTCATTTGATGAAGATTATGAAGATGAGTCAAGTGTATTACAGTGAATAGGGGCAGTTTTTATTTGTTTTTAATGTCATTTGAGATTTCTAAGGTCTGTATTAAATTGGGCTAAATGTATTTCTGGTCCAGAGGATTTATATATGATAGAAAATGGATAGAAATGAATGAAGTTCAGCGAAGAAATTGACCCTGAACACCATAAATATAATTTTTCTGTCATCAGTTGCATAGACTGTGCCAGCGACAATGAGTGCAACAGGAAGAGGGGCAGATTCACACAGTCCAATCATAATTTATATGGGAATAAAAGGCTTGACACTGGCCATAGCTGAATAGCAGCAGAGCCATGTTATAACTGCTTTGCATATATCCACACTGCTACTCGCTGCATTCTGCTGCTAACAGCGAGCATATGCAACCTGTCACAATCTGGTAGCAATAACAGTGATTGCAAACCAACCATGTGTAATCTTATTTTATATAGTACTATAGATTTATCAATGCTTTAAAAATATAGTCCATATTATTGTCAAGAGATGATCTTGTATATCTTATGAATTGCCTTGAGAAGTAAGCATAACAAGAGTTGGTAGAATAAAAGCATCAGAAAATCAAAATCGCCTGCCAAAGTTAAGCCAATCACTTCACTGATTAATGATAATGCAAAACATTGGTGTAAAGTTATCTTCGGGTTGATACATTTAAGAAATTTTATTTGAAGAGGCATACTCCACAAGTTGTGCTTAAGGATAAGATTGCCGAGGGTGCTGACAGTTATGCGAAGCGATATTGACAGGGTGACTGCGAAGGTAAACCGCAGCGCTGTTTGAATCATGAATTAATACCTTGACTATATTGTATTGATTTGTCTTGTCTAAATGTCATTTTCCTCTGTCATGAATACAAGGAAGTGGGCTTGGCGCAGTCCTGTTTAAGAAGAGCATTTGGTGTTCAGGCACTAGGGTCTCCGAAAAGGGAGGGCAGTGAATCTCAAAAAGTAAATCTATTTTGATGCTTGGATCATACCCTTCATACTTATCGGTCTCATTTGATGAACAGATCCCGTCAGGGACATTTTTTAAAAATATATCAGTAGGTGGACTCTTTTTTGGGGATTGCTGAACTTTGATAAGAATTGAGTAATGTGTTCCCTATTCGAGCCACAGGAACTCCTCCTAAGGAAATACTGTATCTTTAAGGAGAGTGAGGTAAGGAGCAATGCAGCTTCAGTACGTCACTGTTTTACTGGAGTGTTTCTCGAGCTCAAGGGGCTGAAAATATTTCCCCAATTGTGAAACAGATAGGGAGGGCTGGGAAATGCCTGCATGAGCCCTCTGTCTGTGCAAACATCACTGGTAAGACCTGCAAACCTCACACATGGGCCACAGCGACCGTTCAACTTTACCTCCAGATGTTCCCCGCACGTCAATGGGAATGTGCGATCGCTAAACCCAGAGCAAGGAATAGGTAACAAAAAAAAGGAGACATCCTTCTCCTGGCCGTATTTTACTTTTGCCTGGTGCTTGTGTAAATACTTAAAAAAAAACATAAATCCTTTTTAAACTTTTGGCAAAATGTATTGATCTGTCACAGAGTAGTCCATGTATTTCAGAAACAAACCATGGGCTCCATACAGTATGGGAAAGAGTGCTTCAAATTGTGAAGTAGCGGTATTATTAAGAGTTTGATTTAATGCAATAAAATGAAAGCAAGTTCAGGAGTAGTGTTTTAATCCTCCATTTATTTCTATATAGTAATGTATGCACTGACAAATTGATGTGGACTGTTCTTTGTTAAGGTCCCATTGGTGTAATGAGTGCCCATCAGCCCCAGCTCGGTGTTTCAGGAGATCATCTGTTTAAACAAGGATCATGTTACGAGTAACAATAGCTTAACTTTTGACTTCAGATGGCAAATCGGGTGGACATTTGAGAAGAGCCGCTCGCAGTTATGTTTGGAGTGAATGAGGCTCAGGTTGGTGGAGGGTGAATTAAAACTGAGATTACACTACACGGTGTTCACTGGAAGTTAATTGCTCTACTGTCGCATTAAAATATGCATTAGCTATATATTCGAATCGTTTAAAAAAATCTGACCTTACAAAGTCAAACTGACTCAAAAATTCCTCCGAAGGTCTAATTGTTCTATAATTTGGAGCAGTGATTTTCACTGACAAGCTTCCTCTAACCTGTTCACTTTCACCAATGTTGTCTACTTTTAACATGCTTTTGTGGCTAAACACCCTTTTCCTACCGCTTGGAATGGGAGTGTGCAATAGGAGAAGTGGTGTTAAGTTGATGTCCAGGAGGACAGGAAGAGTGAGGGAATAGTTACTAACTGTTCGTCTTGCATTCAGCTCTGTGTCACAGCCCTAAATGGACAACATGTACAGCTCACTTTATTTGTCAGCAAGTGTCAGGTTTGCTTTAAATCCTTATCGTGAACAACTCTGACTCTGTTTCGGGTAGCCCTTGGTGTTATTTTAGTGTAAAAGCATATGCTGATGTATCTAAATATTTCATAGGACTTCCCAACAACATTGACAAAGCAAGGGAGATTCAGGAAGTTTACCGAAATGCTCTCATCTTAAGTGAATCTTGGCTCCATCGAGTTGCATCAAAACTTTTGCCGAATTAATTAATTTAAGGCGTTGATTTTCTAAATGTGCTTATTTTGCCTAAAATGAAGGTCTAGATGTATATAACAAAAAGCCATCAAAATGAGATCTGCGTGTATTCTTTATAAAGTGTTCCTTATAATTCATGTTACCGATGTTACAAAGATTTTCATTCTTGTTTTATTCTTATTTTGGCTGTTGCAAAACATTAGTCTTTAAAGTCAACAAAAAGTTATTTGGCAGATGTTGATAATTCTTCAATATGCCCATTGGCCTTCAGAACGTATCTGGAACTCGATTTCAAACATTCTGGCTTTGTGTTTCAATTATTATCTCCTTTTGTGTCTGGAGGTGTCATTAAATCTCGCCATCTCTCTTAAAACAGTTTGATATGAAACCACTTGACACGGCTGACCTGCGCTCTGAAACGCGTATGTGTTCCATTACTGGGATCTCATGTGCTCATTCGTGCATTGATAATAGATGTTTAATAGGTTTGCGCGCGGTTTAGTAGCCGATTCTATCTTGGAATCTTCTCCGGGACCATCACCTTTAAGAGATATCAAGTGATATGTGCAAAACTGAGCTCTCGCTGCCATCTCAAGCAGTCTCGCCTCTTGTTCTCTCTCTCTCTCTGTCTGTCTCGCTCATTCTGCCTATTTCACAACCTTAATTTCAGAGGTTGAAAGGAAATCATTCCTTGAAAGGAAATCATTCCCGTCATCAGTTTTACAAACATTCTCATTTTTGTCGTGCGATTATTATGTCCTGTACGCCTAGATATGTCTTTACGTAACATTTGTCTTATTGAGATTTGCGCCGGATAATACAGGGTTAAAAAACATTAATGCCCCAACAGTAATATTGTCCCACGCCCATTGCTATATTGAAAAAGACCTGAGCTTTGGGTAGCAGTATCTGAAGTAATTAAAAATCTACATGGTGGAGCTCATTGAAGAATTAAAGAGTACATTGCCTATATTTATAATTCTCAAGTGACCCCTGTCGCTGGTACGTAAATAGGCAATGACATCAGGACCTCACTGGGAAGGGGAAATGTGTGTGCATATGATTGTAAGGATGGGCATTCAAATGGTAAAGTATTGTGCACCTGTAGAAATATATTCTTACCAGAGGGATGTATGATATTGCATTAGAGTACACATCTGAAAACTCGGGTTGGATTTACTGTTCCCAGATTGAATGCTTTTAAACTTTCATTCTCTAGCTTGTTACGTCTGTAAGTGAAGAGTTTAAGAAACGCTATTTGTGAGTTAATTTCCGTAAAGGAGAGCGTCATTTCAAAACTTTTTAATGGCCTTTTCAGTTTCTTACAGATCACATATAAATCTAATTGGAAGATAGCGATCCGTACAGTTTGAAATATTCAACTTAATGTGTCTCTATGTTGTAAAAAATATCACGATCACTGATCCTTCTGGATTTTTTAAATGCAAGTAATTTTCATTATTTTTTTAAAAACCTAATATGTCAAAATACTGTTTTACAAAGCCTAACTCAATTTGAGAACACGTACTTTCATCTGTAAATTGAAGCAATTATGCAGGAGATATTATATTATGTAGACTGTGTTCTCTGGATAGTCATCAATCACCCACTATCGAGCTGTCAAAGCGGGCAGATTCGTTTCTTGGAGGCAGTCTTCCAGCTGGGGAGAATAGTAGAACATCATCATTAATTAGAGTGTGACCCCGCGGCTATTCACATGTCTGAACCCATGAACATTCGAGCAAGTCTACACACCATGGGTTTGTACAGAAATGTACTATACAGTAGCACCAAAGCAAGGCGCGATTTAAGATGGGGGGTGGGGAGCTTCTTCACGTTTATCTGCAAGAAGTCAGACATGTCTCTGCCTATATTTTTGTGTCCATAGATCGGTTCAGATAGATAAAGTCCGAAGCTAAGGAGAGAAACGATTCGCAGTATTCACTCAGGACTGTAACATTAGTTCGTTCAGAACGTTTGTGTCAACAAACATAAACATGAATCTAGTGAATGATCATCTGAAGTTCGCCTGTTTATTCAGTACCAATGTCAAGTCTCTGTGACACATTATTCACACACACAGGGGAAAACTTTTACCTTCAATTCATAGAAGAGAAAGGGGAAAATTCGGTGTTACATAAATCAGTGTCTTGTAAAATGTATAAATATGCCAGTTATTAATTATTTTCCACAAATCTTGTGTTTCCTGGTCAATTGTTCCATTAATGGATAAGTCATCACTGTAGTTTAATGATTGGATACATGTTTGAAACCTCACACTTTACCTATAAACACACACATGTTAGCTAATGCATCAAGAATTGATCTCCCCCCCTTTGCAGGCAGGGTATTAGTTGAACTGGCTTACTGCTGGTTTAAGTAGTACAGTAGTGAGTCTGGCTGTATTGAGATATGGTGAAGCTCACTCTTGCTGTGGCTGTTGACTTTCCTACCCTCTATTACTGTGGTACAATAGGGTGGAGCACAAGTTGCAGCTGTTCATTAATATGTTTCTAATTAAATTCAGCTCCTTCCCCGGCGATCAGCGAACAACTATTAACCCAATAATAGTGACCGCACTTTGAGCGGCCATTTCCACACAGGGCGACCCGATTGTAACAATGGTCGTGGCTAAATTAGTATAAATACCATATTGTGCTCAATTACCTTGGAACTCATATTGAGGCTGCACTTAACTCGGGGCTGTTCTTCCGCATTTATACTTGAAGCATTTGTGCTTTTTTTATTCCCTCCCCACCGTGAAGGTATCTAGGAGTTAGACTGGAGGCTTTTTTAAAGCTGGCTTTATCTGACGTCATGCCTACTGATAATAACTAAGTTCAGGAGCAGAACACTTTGTATTTGACTCGCTATCTTTGTGTGTTTTACCCGCTTGCAAAAGCACTCATTTTCGAAACCAACTGTAACGTCCAGCCATCCTGTAAAACGAGATACCTAAACTAGCTTGGTTGTGGACAGGGAAGCGGGAGATGGGGTTGGGGGGGGGGTGGAAAAAAGTTTGAAGCTGTATGTAAATAAATTAAATGTGCCGTTTTCCTTCGCCCTATCGAGAATCTAGGAGCCTGTGCGCTTGTCAATCAACTGGTACGGTGAAACCGAGCAGGGCTGCAATAGCGTGGAGATCAGGCGTCTCTCTCTCGCTCCCTTTTCTGAATGTTGGGAGCCTTGGACAATGTCGTACCCGCAGTTCGGATATCCCTACACATCAGCACCTCAGGTATGTCACATCGATCCTTCAATTTTTTTGATCGCATTCAGGGACTAATTGATTGCTAGTGGCCGTTTCCGCTTTTCAACATTGCTTTGCCCACAGGCTGATCCTGAATTCACTTCAATACAGATAAAATGTGACGTGGCTTAACTTTACTGTCCATAATAATAAATGCATGCGTAATTGGAAGGAGCGAAGTTGATCTAAAGAGACGTGTTTTCTGTAATGGGGAAAATAAACTGAGCAATCGCACAAGAACGATATAAAGGAGTCCCAGTGGAGATATGTAGCAGAAACAATCCCCCAATTTATATATGTTTCTATTATTTGTCTTTTTATATATATAGTTCCTGATGAGCACCAATCCCCTGACTACGTGCTGTGAGTCAAGCGGCAGGACGCTGGTGGATTCAGGGGCTGCCGCCTCTGCTCAAACCCCTGTCTATTGTCCCATGTATGAGAGCAGGCTGCTGGCCACAGCCAGGCATGAGCTCAACTCAGCTGCTGCCCTCGGAATGTATGGGAGCCCGTATACCACCAACCAGGGATATGGCAACTATGTCACCTATGGGACAGAACCCTCAGCTTTCTATTCACTGGTAAGTAATCCTCTGATCTCTATTATTACCACCGTCAATTAGGATTGGGCAAAACAAGCTGCCCATGTTTCAACATTGAGGGCTTTAGTATTAGGTCAGCCCATTGATTTAGGCTGGTAATTGCTCTTTTTTCCTTTGACTCAGAACAAGTATTTCAACCAACGTTAGTAAATTGAAATTGTTCAATTTTGAAAGGCAGCAACTGTATGCCGCATTGTGATATCCTCAAGTAACTTGAAAGCCAAATTGAGAATTCTTCAGAGTTAACTTGCACTAGTACCTATTAGATAACATTCCACCACTTATTATACAACACCTTCTCTGCGGGAAAAGCGCTGACCATGGTTTATTAGTAGTCTATGAACATTGTTATAAATATTATCCGCAGTACTGAACGTTTTCCTGAAATCTGCCTTAAAATCTGAAGTGTCCACATAGATATATATATGTATATTCATTTGCATTTCTCAACTGAAGGGCCTATCCTTCACTATCATATATATAGATCTGTGAAATATGTAGAGCAATGAACATGTATAACACTGAATTAGAACACGTTTATGCAATTTGGAAGCATTTGTGCACAGCGCATTTTGTTTAATTATGTATTTTGGCAAATGGCATCTCCGGTCCCTCAAGCCTATTTATGTACTGAAAATATAGTTCAATTATGTTATGAGTACAGCTGCCAGAAAAATGCCATTTTATAACTGGACATGGCGTGATGGATCAATTCCCAGACAGAGAGGAGTTTCCCTGTAAGAATTAGCAATTTGAAAACAAGCAAATGAAAGCATTGCAGAAATTGAAGTTCGACAACTAAAGTATCAGAACCTGAAATAAGTGCTCCATGTTTCCCCACCGTTTACAACCTTAGTTTCAGGTTGGTCTTAGATTGGAACACATATTGATGGAAAGCATTTTAAAAAACTTGACCTGTACTTAAATGCCAGGTGATCCTAAAGTTATTGCTGCTTATCTGATTGTAGCATGCCATTGTTTGTATAGTTTTGATGCCAAGTGTTCGTCAGACGCTGCTCTTCTGCTGATCAAAGCAATCAGCGCAGAGTTTTTCCATTAAATAAAAGTGCTGGTAATGAAGTCAAGATGTGCCAACATGTCTCTTTCAGAGTCCCTTTGACACCAAGGATGCAGCAGGATCTGCGCATGCGGGAATCACCCAGGCAGCTGCCTATTATCCATATGATCCTAGCTTGGGACAGTATCAGTATGACAGGTGCGCAAGAAGACCACCCTAGCCCACTCCAAGTATTTACACTTGCGATTATAGCAATACTGTATATTTGTTTTTAAATCATCACTGGAACAAACACCAAGCAGCCATTTGTGAGAGACGTATGTGTGCGCAAATACATATAACTTTTGAACTATTTTAAATACGCAATATTAAAAAAACTCCAGTTTTCTTGGAGATGTGAAAAAAACAAGAAACAATTGGCTTTTCAGTGCAGCTACATGCAAAGTACATCAAAACACGAAATCCAATCACCGTGAAATGAGAGGAAAGGTGGCTGCTTGGGGGTTTGAATTGATCGTGACTTATTTTTTAGCGTTCCCACTTGTCAAACTCTTTTGTACAGTGGTGTCTGCACCTTATATATAAGAAATGTTAATAGTGTGCGTATCTATATAGTTATTAGTTTCAAGATTGTCAAAAAACCACTTAAGTCACTTTAACGCTTCAAGCCCACTGCTTGTGTGTGACCTTTCCCGGCTGGGCTACATTAAATATTGAAGTGTAGCTGAGTGTCTTACTTTAGCGCATTTAACTGTTTTATCCATGAAGGAAGGAGTATGATTGTACAGTCAACTGTATTTGAGCGAATTGTAGTAGTATTGTCGAATGAACAAGAACCCTCCGACAAGTTTAGAAAAAGTGAATGCTCTAAAAAATAAACGGGAGAGGCGTGACGGACTGACAACAGTCACATTTCATCCCCTTTCCCTTCCTGTGCCCGTCTCTGTAACACTCGCTCATCCAACATTTTTTTCAGAAGCTTGAGCATTTTATGCTTCCATTTAATTTAGCTGGCGCCCGTTCAATCGTCTATTTTATCACAACGGGAATCAATATTATATTCCAAAAGCCTACACGCCACTGCCAGGCATCCCAGCTAAATAAATGATATAAGCGAAGCGAAAGTAAATGTGCATTGCACATGATCTTTACACATCGTGGTGAATTACTTGTGTTTTATATTCCGCCCACTGATTATAGCAAGTGAAATATCCAGACCTTACTTTTTAAGACATAACAAAATGTAAAGAGAATAAAAAGCCAGCGATAAAAGCCGAATATCAGGAAAGTCAGCGATGCGAAGTCATTAGTTTTCCGAGATTCCATATTCCAGAAATGTGTTAGGTGGGCGTGTTTCATCACGTTTTTACATTCTTGCTACATTTAATCCATTGCGTTTATCTACAAATTACTGACCAAATACTGAGCTTGTAAAATGACCCACTCAAGTGTACTATGGCATTCCACGTTCAGATGCCATGTGGCAAATTCAAAGTGGATAGGGTCTGTATAATGATAGTCCACCCTTTATTAATTTTCAATTATTCTTGAACAAACTTAGATATGGTGCGGTGGACCCAGGCGCCAGGCGTAAAAATGCAACCCGGGAAACCACCAGTACTCTCAAAGCCTGGCTGCAGGAGCACAGGAAGAACCCCTACCCCACCAAAGGAGAAAAGATCATGCTGGCCATCATCACCAAGATGACCCTGACCCAGGTCTCCACCTGGTTCGCCAACGCCAGGAGGAGACTTAAGAAAGAGAATAAAATGACCTGGTCGCCCAGGAATAAATGTACCGATGACAAGAAATCATACGACGAGGAAGAAGATGAAAGTCCAAACAATAAAAGCCCGCAAGATAAACACAATGATGGTTCGCTTTCGCTGTATTCTCTTCGGTAGACATGTACAAGCGTAAATCCAACACCACATCATGTACTTTATAGTTAAATATATCTCGCATATATAAAATGTCGCTAGAAAAACAAACTCGAGAATATATATATATTAAAAATGATAAGACGATAAAAGCGTTACAACTTCTAGTCAGTTTTTGTTTAATGCGAGTATATGATAAACGGTTTAAATTAATGAGAACACCCTTCCAAACTTATCTTCACATTTCTGAAACTTCTGTTTTTGACAGATGCCACATGCAAAGAAGACAAAGAACTGCAGTTGAGTGACCTGGATGACTTTGATGGGATCGAGACAGAAAGTGATGAGTGTGAACTGAAAGGGCCATTTCAGCAGATGGACAGCAATCAGATCAGGGTCTCCGACTGCCCGACTGGCCAGTGCAAGAAGCTCTCTTTAAAGATTCCCCTTTCAACACCGGGAGATCGCCATTCTGAAAAGGTCAAGGACTGTCTCAAACGAGTAATGGCGAGCTCCGAGCAAGACCTCATGGCAGGAAGACAGAGGGGGTGCGAGTCCAAGCTTTGCTTCCAGCAGCAACAGCAGAGTCAGCAACTGCTTGACAACAAACCTCGGATCTGGTCCCTAGCTCAAACCGCGACTTCGTTGAGCCAAACTGAGTATCCATCTTGCATGTTGAAACGGCATCAACAGGCCATCTCCTCGTCGCCTCCCTTGGCCTCTGTGCCTACCAGCGTGGTGGACAGACAAGATTCCCCAGTAACCACCCTGAGGAATTGGGTAGATGGGGTTTTCCACGACCCTCTACTCAGACACAGCACTTTGAACCAGGCACTGACCAACACTACCGTTTCCTGGGCCACCACCAAAGGTGCTATCTTGGATACAGAGGCAATGGGGCGTTCTTTAGGAACTCCTACAAATATGATTAAAGGACAGATCACGGGCTTACCCC
The DNA here is from genome assembly GCF_964213995.1 of Mustelus asterias. Lineage (NCBI taxonomy): Eukaryota > Metazoa > Chordata > Chondrichthyes > Carcharhiniformes > Triakidae > Mustelus > Mustelus asterias. Next base: position 117,426,529 of record NC_135802.1, read on the forward strand.
AACAAGAAACTAATAAGGACCTCTCAGCATTTCCTAAAACAGGAAACAAAATGTTTTGTTCATAACAAATCAAAATGGTGCGGACTTTTTTCTGGACCTGCTGATGGACCATGAAGAGGCAAACTTTAACCTTGAGACGTTCTATTCACAAACCCAGCCCGTCTTTTATTAGACTTTATATATTTCATCACTGTTTTAAACGTTTCACAAAATAACTGCAGTTACTTCAAGAGTTCTTTAACTGAATAGTGCTGTGTAATTTATTCAAGTCCACGTTGGAAAGCACGTCTGAACTATAGTATAGACATATCGGTAACGTTTACAATATCCCAATGTTTACAGAAGTGGGTATCATGGATTGGAATTCGCAGCCTGCTTGAAAGCATGCAAATATAATTCCCCGAAAATGCAGTTTTGGAAAAAAATATTTATGCTACCGTCAAGCTCTGCCAATGGATCACAAGCAACACTTATTAAAAGTTTACACCATTGCACAATTCTTTGGCTTTGAAACATACGAGAATATATGTTAAACATATGTGCACTGAAATAAATGTGCTCTTTTCGAGGTAACTAACGAGTGTTTGTCTGGTTACATTACGGACAGATAGAATGATGCAAGCTTGAGTCAAAGCGACACTGCTTCAATTTCCCATTTTAAAGTTATGTCACATTAACTAAACGTTTCCACAAACCATATTATTCGCATTGCCTGTTTTAGATACAGTGAAAATAACCTGCAACTTATACCTGATATGGTATTTGAGTGCCATGCACTTACAGTACATTAGAAAAACTGTATTTTTGGGAAATCGTCCTTGAAAAAGTAAGCTGCTTTCCCAACCAACACCTTTTTTTTGCCGAGTTTTATTCTATTGTACACTTAAACTCATTGCTGCCATGTCACATTAGATTAAACATAGTCCAAATATTTTGATTCTGAAAAATTATCTTCATCGCCTCTTCAAACTTGAATTAAGTTAAATGGTCAAGTCGCTATTTGCGTAAAATGAAAAAAAACATTCGGTAATCGTTCCTGTCACATAAAAATGTGAACACTTCAGCACTAATGTTCGGAAACAGGGTTTAAGGGTTAAGGTGCCAGGGTGCATGCGCATTCGTATAGCTGGGAGGTGCGCGTTTACAGATTCGAGTCAATTGGAAATATATTAATACAGAAAATTTGGTTTTAGCTCTAATATCTAACAGGATGGCAGGAGCAGGATGGCTGAAATTGTATGTCACTGGTTTATTGACTAAAAAACATAAAATATTTTATTGTCCTCAAAACATTAAACAATGCATAAATTTATCACATTATTCAATAGATTTTAAGAGCTCCTTTGCATTTGCTGAGCATAAACAAAAGCTGCATAATGTAACTATTCAGCTAAAAGTATTGCCAGAAAAGTAACATTTGCGAATAAAACACTCAATTTGTTGTCCCGATTTCAGATTATTGGATGAAGAGAATGGTTGCGCAGTCATTATTATGAGTATGCTCCGCATAATAGAAGGTTGCTATTCATAAAACACCCAGTTCCTATTTTGCATAACTTTTTAAACTTCCGGTGAGAAAAATACAAAATAACATATTTGCAGTGTGTTGTACCAGCCCACAATAGTTGTTGCTCTGAATGTTTGTTACCTTAATTCAGTTTCACAAACACCTCATACAATTCTCAGCAAAATGGAACAGCGTCTGCAAACATTTTATTTAAAAAATAGCTTACAATTATTACGGCTGCGAACTGTAATGTACCAAAGTGCTAAATGGCTTGTTTTGAAATCCTGATTTGAGAAACAGTCGTTTTTTTTTTCTCCCTCTCGTCTTATATGTATGTGGTATAAAAAGAATCCGAACATTCTGCACATCAACTTCAATAAGAAAATAAATTGATTGAAGACTGTATTTTTTATCACTAAAATATAAAAGAAGAACTGTGTGAAACGTATTACAAATCTGCTTAGTCGTGTTGTAAACACGACCTATGATGATACCATATTTGGCACAAACTATGCACTAAAGCAGAAAATTCAATTTATCATCCTATAGTTATGGTGGGTGAATTCAATGTCTTATGTATATATCATGAGCCAGATCTAGTACAATAAGGATTTATGCAGTCACATATCTTGTCACTGTATTAAACTTTCCTGTTCTTTGATGATATTGTCGCGATCACAAATGTTGCTATTTGCTAGACCCACTTGTCAAAGATTTTGACAAGAGCCCTGGTCGCCCAAATGTGCAACAGCTAAGATAATTTGAAGTGAAAATTTCATCTTGACACTAACCCCTCAATTTCTAGAGGCTCTGCACCCTCTGATCTCTAAGGCAGGCTAGGCTTTACGGTGAGCACATTTTCGCTGAAAAGGGCAAAAATAACTTGAATTAGTTGTAATAGATAAAAGGGCAAAAAAAGAGTCAAGGGTACTTGACAGTAATAGCGAAAGTCTATTCTCCAGGGGAAAGTGTACAGCTAGAGGCTGGAGTATGATGAATTTTAATGTAGCCCGGGCCAGCCAGAGCCTTTAACTGAAACCTTAGACAAATAAATAATTTTCAAAAATAATGCAACTGACAAAGTCTGGGTAATGTAGCCATTAGACGTTGTAGGTGGGGAGATGCAATTGTACTGAAATTGGAATGGAAAGGTAGATTGTGCTGAGGGTGAAAAAAAGAATCAGTTTTCGCTGGATACTCTTAAATCATTCAGCCGTGGCAAATTCAAACACACAGAGGAGGGGATGCTAAATTAACAGCGCTTTTTACATAGAGCCCAAATAAAACTGTAATCACCGACGCGTTACTTTTCATTAACAGAGTTTGACAGCAGCATATTCAGCCTCGACAAGGGAACATAAGCAAGGAAATAACTGCTCTCAAACACAGAGTCATAAGATAATTCCTTAAGCTCCATTAACAACTCTTAGCCGCAGGAAATGGGCTCCCTGAAAACATCTCAAAATCTAAAAGCTTTATCGACCTCTCAAACCCGTGCTGATGGTTCTATTTTTTAACTTAGAGAAAGATGTCCAGCCGAGGTAATAGACTCTGACACAACACCTTCTCATTTGTAAAAGGCAGACTTAAACGACATTTGAAAATCAACCAATTAAGCTTTAGAAACCATTGACACATGAGAATATTTATGATTTATGACATACACATTTCATTTTTTTCAAACATTACGCTATTGTCATAGCTACAGTTAAAACAACAAGAATACACAATTTTACATGAAAACAAAATAATTAGATCCGTGCAGTGGAAGATTTATGTATTGAGCCACGTCAACATATACCTTCACAAGAACAATGAAGCAAAATGATGGCCAGCTCGCCATGAAAATTAGCCAATTGCACATGTAATTATTTTTAACTTTAAAATGATCATAATTGGGGTTTTTTTCAAGACATCTTTGCAGTATAGTTATGAAACAGTTTCATGCAAAGCCAAAAACCAGGTAGCAGCATTCAGTTTTACAAAATATGATTCACTTTCTCAACTAGTAGTTCCAAGAATGTCTAAAATGTATACACCAATATATTGTGTCAACACACATAGGGTGCACACCAAAAATGGTAAAACCTGTGTGTAAAATTATCTTTGACAAATTCTTGACAAATGCAAATATTTAGCAAGTCTTAGTTTATTCTAATTTTGTACTTGTTTAATCTAATCCATGCAAGTCCTGTCATAAAATGAATAACTTTTGGATCATTCAGCCCATGACATATGGAGATTACTACAATTTAAGAGATGCCTGGATCAGCTAAGAGAAAGCATTATCTAATCACATTATTTTCTATGGAAAGACTTCTCCGATTCATTTCTGTGTCATTAAATGCCTGTCAAAAAAAAACAAGCTGCTTGTTTCTAAACATTTGTTTTAATTTGCAGTGCACTTCAATGATCTGAAGTGGCCTTTCACCCCTCTGTTAGTCTGTATCATTAATCGTCTGTTAATAACCCAAAGTCACAGAGCAAAAGCCACACAATGTGATGAAGTGTAATGCCATGGTTATACTTTGGCCTGGAAATTACATCAGATGTTGAGCTGGCCAAAATCTGCACATTAATACATAATAGTTTGCCAATGGACATAAGCAATCAGTACATTTAGTTCAGTGGCTGGTTTCACATTGATAAGATATAAATAAATAAAAATATAATTTTGCTAAAAATATTTATCACCATGCTTCAGAGTATCTTTCCCTTTAGTAATCTCTGTCACAGATGAAGCCCAGAAAGCTTAAGCCAAGGCTTAGAGTCACCCTAAATGTGTTACAGAGCACTACTGGAGTTTAACCACAAGTAGCTATAAGCTTCTCAAACCTGTCTACTCTTATCTTTTAAGATATTCATGCACAGCTTTATCTGGATTCAAGTGGAAGAATCTCAGGTCTCACACTATCTCTTCATGCTTCCTTAGTGAGCCAAACAAGCCAATCCACATGGCCTTGGGGTATTTATGGCTTAGCTACTTCAGGTGGAGGATTATCTACTCCATCACAAAATCGCTGTTGCTAAATTATGCCTATTATATGTTTCAAATTTCACCAGGCTTCACCATAGATTCTGTGCTCTCCCCTCAGGCCAACTGCCAATACTTGCTGCCAATCTTGAATTTACTTTTTAATTTGAAAAATGGCATAAACGTGCTTCAGCTAGATATAAAGGTATATATATGAAAAAAGAGTAACAGAAGGGAAGAAAAAGGAAAAGAATAGAAAGATGAATTTATCTTTCATGACCTCAAGATGTCCCACAGAGCTTTACCAAAATTGCAGAAATTTAGAAGTGTAATTTCTGGCACAAGAGAAGTTCAGCGGTCGTTTTCCACACATGATTGTTCTCTAACAGCAATGATATAACTGGTAGATCATCCATTTTCCTGATGAATAAACTGTGAGGAGAACTCTCCTCCATCAATTAGAGCCATGGTATCTCGACTTCCACCTGAATTGGATGCAAGAAACCTCCATTTAATGTCTCATCCCAAAGGTGGCACTTCCAACAGTACAACATTTCCTCAATACCATACTAAAGTGTCAGCCAGCATTATGTGCTCATGTCTCTGGAGTGGGACTTCTGATTGAAAGGCGAGAGTACTACCACTATCAAGATTTAAGCTAATTTGAATTATTCATCCACAATAGTCTATTAATATTATTTCAGATACTTGGACATACTGTGAACTGTGTGGAGGCAAATGATAAACTGCAAGAGGATCCAAAAAGGGTGGTGAAAAGGGTAGACAAGCAGCAGATAAAATTTAATTCAGAGAAGTATCAGTGATTCATTATAGTAGGAATAATGAGGAGAGGGGATGTAACAAAAAGGGTATAATATAAAGGGGGTGCAGGAACAGAGGGGCTGAGCGGTTTTGCATAAATCATTGCAGGTTGAGAAAGTGGTTAATAGAGCATACAGAAGCCTGAGCTTTATAAATATGGGGGCAGAAAGCATAAAACCGCATCAAATGTTTTTGTGGAAAATGAAGGTCATAGTGTAACATATTGGCATGAATAGAAGACTGGTTAGCTAACAGGATGTGGAGATGCCGGAATTGGACTGGGGTAAACACAGTAAGAAGCTAACAGGAAACAGAGAGTACGCATTAATGGGTCATATTTGGTTGGCAGGATGTAATGAATGATATGCCACAGGGATCAGTGCTGGCGCCTCAACATTTACAATTTATATAAATGACTTGGATGTAGGGACAGAAGGTATGGTCACTAAATTTGATGCTGTCACAAAGGTAGGCAGAAAAGTAAGTTGTAAAGAGGTCATTAGGAAGCTACAAAAGGATAAAGATAGGTTGAGTGAGTGGGCAAAGATCTGGACAGAGTGGATAGTGAGAAAGTGTTGCCATTGGCTGAAAGATCCACAACCAGAGAACACCAATTCAAGGTGACTTGCAAAAGAAGCAATGGTGATATGAGCAAAAACCTTTTTATGCTATAGGTGGTTAAGATCTGGAATGCACTGCCTGAGTGTGGTGAAGGCAGATTGAGTTGAGGCCTCAAAGAGAATTGGATAATTACCTGAAGGGAAAAAAATGTAGGGTTACAGGAATAAGGCAGGGGAGTGGAACAAGGTGAGTTACTGTTGCAAAGAGCCAGCACAAACACAATGCAATCAATGACCTATTTCTGTGTTATAACCATTCTATGATTTGATGTGTATAATTTGAAACTACCACGACCCCTTTGAATTCTAATGCACTGCAAATGTTTTCTTCAGATGTTGGTGCTAAGATTAGCAGTTGCATTAGGAAGAGACTTCAGCATTAGGTTCAAATTTATAAAAGTGGGTTTTGTATGTATGGGTCTACCGGAATTCATCATACCACACATAATTCACTTAATTCAGAACTCAACAATTTGGAATTTATACATGGCAAGATCCTTGTCATTTGCAATCAAACCATTTATTATGTTGCTTATCTTTGTTAGAAGGTACGTAAACTGAAATGGTTATTCTGTACTTTAGCAACAATAATATAAAGAAGTTTTGGAACAATTAAACTAATCAAAATACAGAATAATTAGGATTTCACTCACTCATTCGCGCACACATGAGAGCAACTAGTTTACATGGGGCACTTCTTTCAAACTGCACCCGGGTTCAATATTCTGAGTTTAGAACATGTTAGTAAGTGTATAACGATGGTCTGTATTATTCTCTGGCACATTGTGTCAATCTAATCAACACAGACTATATATACTACGTAGATTGTGCTGATACAAAGTGGTTTTAGTTTTTCATTGGTACAAACTATAAAATGTACCTCAGTTGTAAAGTCATCCAAATTGCATTTAGGGAGGTGGGGTCAGGTCCCTTCCATAGATAGAATCAGATTATGTCATCTTCAGAGCACTGCAGTATAATTACGATCAATACACAGTGAAGTTCCTAAAGTTCAAAGACAGGATTAGCCTACTATCCTCTTAACAGTTTAACTGTTAATTCTTGCATATTAGTTTCTGTTCTGTTCTTTTTCCATAAATAGTGTTGGTATTACTCAAATCTACATTCTTCTTAGCCATAGCCAGATTAATTTTATACTTAACAATTACCTTGGCAACAGTAGAAGGTGAGTTCCTGAGAGTGTAACATTTAGTTAAACAGTATATGTGTGGTTCTGTGTGCTTTCATATTAATGTATACAAATGTTTGTGAATGCAAGTGCACTATAAATACTGAAAGATAGTTTTTCTTTTACATCATTGCCATATATTTATAATTTTGAAACTTGTTTTATTGACCATGTCACAAGATGTATTTGGAGGACAGTATAGAATAATTAAACAAAAGAGTAATGAAAGCAGAATATATGTTGTCAAATCTCACTTCTGGGGTACCACTTTATTTTTTTGTCTTTCAATTTATGTCGAGGCACCCAACATTCAATTACGAGAATATGATTTTTCACAAGTAGAACATTGAAAATAACAATAACTGAATGGCTTGTACATGTTAATATCAAAAACCTGGTCTATTGGTCACTTGCATTCTGTACATTTACGGATGGGAATGTGGGAGTATGGGACAGTACCATTTCCCAAGGCCCATAAACAGGGCATTCAAAAATTAGTCTGGATTATTGTAAATTGCACTTGATGGGATGCTGCAGGTAGGGAAAGTGCAGTTGACATATAACATAACACACTTCAAAAATATCTCCAGTACAGTACAGTACCTTCCCCTTAATCCATCATAAATTATATGTTATACGTAACACATTGATTTGGAAACTATCTGCTATAAATTCTGAAGTATGTGCAAGTATTTGTTTCTTTTGCTGTCTTTTTGCAGTGGAACTTAATAACTTAAAAATAATGAGAAAGGAATGTTGTGAGAGCAGAAGAGAATGGGAGATGGAGAGGGGAGAGAAATAGATTTTAAAGTGTCTCTGTGCTAAATATATTTCAACTAGATTACCTGTGCATCGGGCCTGCAGGATCTGGAATTGGGCTACTGGACTGCATGCCATTGGGTTGATAAATTATTTCTGCATCTTGGATGATGGATTGCTTCTGTTTCTGGGCTGATAGGCTTCTTTTGTGGGCTGCCAGATGCCTGGTTTCTTGAGTGCACTGCCTCTGCTTTGATTTTTCACAGCCTGGTGTGTCTAATTCAACTCCGCAACTAGTATAATTTCCCTGGTTCATTCATGTCATTGGATGGTGCCTGGACTAATGCGTTTCGCCACTGCCTGTGAGCTTGCACTATTCAATTGGGCTAGATTCCCCAAATATTTGGGCTGGATTACTTGTAGATCTGAGCTGTCTGTATCTGTAAGAAATCAATGGAACCAGTGATACAAAAATTTAATTATCTGAAATAGATTGACTTCTAGCTGTCTGAGAAGCTGGATTACAGTATTATATATGTGCACATTATTAGTCTGTTACAGTAATTTGATTCTTTGCATCTCTAAGAGAATGGATTTCTTCATTGAGTTGCTGATTGTCCATTTATCTATGTTTTTGAATCACTCATATATTTTAACAAGTACACAAATATTATATTCAGGTTGTTGGTTTGCCTGCTTTTGTGCATCAGGATTCTCTGTGTTTTTAATACCTGCACTGTTCTGCACCAAGGGTTTTGCATTGACTGCATGTCGGAGATGTTGGATTATTTTTGTTTTAATTCATTCACAGGATATGAGTGTTACTAGCAAGGCTGGAATTTATTGCCCATTCCTGATTTCCCTGAAAATTTAGTGATAGGCTTTCATACAGAAAGACTTTGGTGCATCAGTTTGCTTTGCTGAACCACAAATCATTAACCACATTTTGATGTTGCACTGGAGTTACATATAGGCTAGAATGGGTAAGGATGCCAAGAGCTCAAGGATATTAGTGAATCAGTTATGGCATTTTACAATGTTGGATATATATTAGGAGTGCAAAACATTTATGCGTCTGGAATTGTTTCTGTATCTGGAATAATCGAGTGTTTCTGTACCAGGAGTGCTGGATTGTATATTTATCAGCAATGAGGAGAGCCTATGTATCCAGAGTGTTGGATTATCTGTGTGCCTGGAATGCTGGATTGTCAGTCTATCTGGGAATGCACTATGTGTTATATGGAACGCTGAATTGTCCATGCATGTGGAAAACTTGCTTACTTGTACATCTGGAATTCCGGATCTCTATGTACCTTGAATGTGCATTGTCTTTGCAGGTTGAAATGTTGAGGTCCATATATCTAGAAGGCTGAATTATGTGTGACTCAGAAATGTATGTCTGTCTTACTGGGATGCTGGGTGAGTGCGTACTTGGAATGCTGGGTGACTGGTTATATAAAATGCTGAATGACTGTATTTACAGTGCTATGTGACTGTATTTGGAATGTTGGATGATTGTGTGTATGGAATGCTTCTTGACTGTGTATATAGAATTCTTGGTGACTGTGTATTTGCAATGCTGAGTGACTATATTTGCGATACTGGTTGACTGTATGTACAATGCTTCTTGAATGTGGATCTAGGATATTGCGCGACTGTGCATTTGCAATATTGAGAGATTACATATGTGGAATGCTGGGTGAATGTGCATTTGGAACATCGAGTGCAAGTGTATTTGGAATGCTGGGTGACTGTGTATATTGAATGATGGGTAACTATGTATTTTGAATGCTGCATGACTGTGCATTTGGAATTCTTGTAGTGTGTGTATGAGGAATGCTGGGTAACTGTATAAATGGAATACTGGGTGACTGTGCGTCGCATGCTGGATGAATGTGTATTTGAAATACTGCATGACTGTGTATATGGCCTGCTGCATTACTGGTTAACTGGAATGCTGGGTGACTGTATTTGAAATTCTTGTTTTGTGTGTGAATCTGGAATAGGGACCTGCTTCCGAGGGTCCTGCTAAATTCCATATACAGAGCCACCCAGCATTCCAAATACACAGTCATCCAGCATTACATATACAAAGTCACCCCGTATTTCATATGCAAAGTCACCCAGCATTGACTGTGCATATGGAATCCTGGGGCACTGTGTATATGGAATGCTAGGTCACGGTGTATGTGGAATGCTGGGTGACTGTGTACTTGGAATGCTGGGTGGCTGTGTATTTGGAATGCTGGGTGACTGTGTATTTGGAATACTGGGTGACTGTGTATTTGGAATGCTGGGTGACTGTGTATTTGGAATGCTGGGTGACTGTGTATTTGGAATACTGGGTGACTGTGTATTTGGAATGCTGGGTGACTGTGTATTTGGAATGCTGGGTGGCTGTGTATTTGGAATGCTGGGTGACTGTGTATTTGGAATACTGGGTGACTGTGTATTTGGAATGCTGGGTGACTGTGTATTTGGAATGCTGGGTGACTGTGTATTTGCAGTGCTGGGTGACTGTGTATTTGGAATGCTGGGTGACTGTGTATATGGAATTCAGCCGGACCCTGGGAAGCATCAAAGATCAGACGGACTTTAGTGTGCATGTATACCAGTCCCTTAAAGTAGTGGGGCATGTGGATAAAGTGGTTAGGAAGACTTATAGTATACTTTCCTTCATTAGCCGAGGCATAGAATTTAAATCAGGGCGGTCATGCTGGAACTATATGCAAAGGCATGTAAGTCGATGGCCAAATGCTGAAAAATGGGATTAGAATAATTAGGTGGTCCATTTTGACTGGTGCAGACATGATGGTCCTAAGGGCCTTTTCTGTGCCGTAGGCTCTATTACTTTGAGGGATTGTATATTTTTAATGCTGGGTGACTGCATTTGGAATGCTGGATAACTGTGTATATGGAACGTTAGATGACTGTGTACACGGAATTCGGCAGAACCCTGGGAAGTGCCAAAGATCAGAGGGACCTTGGTGTGCATAAACACTGGTCCCTTAAAGTAGCAGGACTGGTTGTTAAGAAGGCACATGATATACTTACCTTTATTAGCCAAGGCATAGAGTTTAAGTGCAGGGAGGTTTTGCTGGAATTATAAAAAACTTTGGTTAGGCTATAGTTAGAATATTGTGTGCACTTCTGGAAGGGAAGTGTGCACTCATAGGAGGGCTGTGAATGATCAGGGGACATAGATTTATGGTAAAGGGCAGGAGGATTAGAGGGGTTGTGAGGAAAAACCTTCCCATGCATAGAGTGGTGGAATCTGAAACTTACTGCTTGAAAGGTAGTGCAGGCAGAGACCCTCATAACATTTAAGAAATATTTAGATGTGCACTTGTGATGCCAAGGCACACTCGGCTATGGGCCAAGTGATAAAAAATGGGATTAGAACAGAATTGGGAATATCATTAAAAGCTTGGGGGGGGGGCAGGGCCTATTCAGGCTGGAGGTTGACAGTTCCAGGCCTCTGCGTACGCCTGAACTGTCAGCCTGCAGTTTGCTAGCCAGCTCAATTGCTGGCCAGCCCGGGACCCTTACCGTGTTACCCCTCCACCCACCCCCCACAACAGCCCAATCGCGGTCCCCACAACCATTCCCGGGCCAGCCCCGAACGCCCCCCTCCCCCCCCCACCCTGTGCTGGACCACCCGATCGCCAAACCCCCCCACAGTGACAATCACCCCAGCAGGCCCTCCTCCCAAGGGAGGCAGAACCCCTACCCCTCAGCAGACCCCACCCGCTGTCCATCCACCCCCCAGCCCACCCTGATGGCAGGCCTCCCTCCAACCCCCATCGATCGCAATGGTTGAGTGGCAGCATGACCCCCCATCCCCACCAATCACCCCTAGGCCCTGCCCACAGCAGGCCAAATCCCCAGCCAATCCCACCCACCAATAGACCCCACCCCTTTGGCACTGCCTGATGCCCAATGGGCAGTGTCAAGGTTCCCCTCAGCATGGACACTTTGCCCCTTGGGAAGGGCCAGGGTGCAAGCCCATGCTCAGGGGGTACTACCTCCTGCTGCTCGACCCCCTGGGGGGACCCGATTGCCCATCCTTGACTCCAGCGGGGTCATCTGACTTAATGCCCAAAAGTGGGGAGCTAGTCCAAACCCCGCTGGAGTGAAATACTCCTGACAGGATGGGAGATGCTCGTGGGCCTGGAGAATTCAGTCTCAAGCCTGCTAGTCACATTAAAATAAAATTAAAAACAGATGCAAAGTACTTACCTTGTGTTCCCGCCGGTTTCCAGTGCAGCTCAGACAGCGCCGGATATCTGGCGCTGAGAGATGCACGCACGGTGGGAACACATGCACTAATCCCGTGAATCAGGCAACACGCAATTGTCCTGGTCCACCACGCTAATTTTTTAATGGGAGAAGCGCCCCCATAGATTCCCCAAAGTGCTGAAGGAGGCCACTCCATCTATTCAGTCTGCACCGGCTCTCCAACAGCACAGCTTATCCAGGCCCCATGCCAGTAGCTCCACGTATTTACCCCACTAATCCCCTTAACCTGCACACCATGGGACATTAATGCAATTTAGAATTGGCCAATCAATCCTACAAGCACATCTTTGGACTGTGGGAGGAAACCGGGCGGCACGGTAGCACAGTGGTTAGCCCTGCTGCTTCACAGCTCCAGGGTCCCGGGTTCGATTCCCGGCTCGGGTCACTGTCTGTGTGGAGTTTGCACATTCTCCTCGTGTCTACGTGGGTTTCCTCCGGGTGCTCCGGTTTCCACCCACAGTCCAAAGATGTGCGGGTTAGGTTGATTGGCCAGCTTAGAAATTGCCCCTTAGAGTCCTGAGATGCGTAGGTTAGAGGGATTAGTTGGTAAATATGTGGAGGTAGGGCCTGGGTGGGATTGTGGTCGGTGCAGACTCGATGGGCCGAATGGCCTCCTTCTGCACTGTAGGGTTTCTATGATTTCTCCAAAACCTTGAGGAAACCCACGCAGACATGGGGAGAATGTACAAGTTCCACACAAACAGTCACCCGAGGCCGGAATTGAACCCAGGTCCCTGGTGGTGTGAGGCAGTAGTGTTAACCATTGTGCCACCGTGCCAAATAGTTAGGTGGTTCACTTTGACCGACACAGACATGATGAGCCAAAGGGCCTTTTCTGTGCTGTCGACCACTATGAAGCTATGACTGAGTGACTGTATATTTGCAATGTTGTATTTAGAATGCTGGGTGACTGTGTATATGGAGGGCTGGATCTCTGAGTACATGAAATGCTAGGTGAATTTAATCGGGAATGTTGGTTGTGTAGTTGAAATGTTGGTTGAATTTGTATATGGAATGCTAGATGACTGAGTACATGGAATGCTAGGTGACTGAGTATATGGAATTCTGTATGACTATGCATATCTGATGCCAGGGAGTGTGAAATTGAAATACTAGGCAACTTCACACCTGTAATCCTGGGTGACTGTCTATATGGAATGATGGTTGACTGTGTATTTTGAGAGCTAGATGATCCTGTAAATAGAATGCTGAATGATTGTTTATCTGGAATGTTGCGTTACTGTGTATATGGAATGCTGTGTGAGGGTGTATATTGATTCCTGGGTGAGTGTATTTATGGAATGCTGATACCTATGCATCTGGACTGCTGAGTGACTGTGTATTTGGTTTGCTGCATGGCTGTATACTTTAAATTCTTTTCGATGTGTGTATGTGGAATCATGGGTGACTTGGTATATGGGTTGCAGGTTGACAGTGTATTTAGAATGCTGGATGATTCTGTATCTGGAATTCTGGGTGACTGTGCATTTGGATGACTTGGCGAATATATACTTTTTTTAAAAGTTTATTTATTAGTCACAAGTAAGGCTTACATTAACATTGCAATGAAGTTACTGTGAAATTCCCCTAGTCGCCACAGTTCGGCGCCTGTTTGGGTCAATATTTGCTTTAGTAATTCAGCTGAATGTCAGTTTTCCTTCACCAACACCTTTTATTTGTACCAAGAGACCGCTCACACGGCTCACAGCTGGGTGGCACAACACCTCGGGACCTACAACCATGGCCTGGGTGAAATAAGAGGTTTAAAAGCCCCTGCTGAATGCTTCCTATTGGACACGCCTACACCAGCTCAATAAGGGAACTCGTACTCCGCAAAGTCCACAGGGTGATCTATTGATGATTCCGCTATGGCCTTCAAGGCTATCATAACATCCCTCCCCCCTTAGGTTCACATCTCACCCAACACCCCCATTGCAAGGAAGTCTTTTACCTCGTTTAACTATTTGTCAGAGATCCATTGAAGCCGGGTCTGTGTCAGGCAGTGTAAATCGAACAGGGGGTCTTTGCTTCTTCAGTGTTACTGATGCAGACTCCTTCACAGGTTATACTTCAGCTGGAGCCTGCTTCTTCAGCCTCCTTCTCTGAGTTTGTACCTTCACCACCCGGAGGAGCTAATGTGGAATCTGAGGGCTGGCACTGGCAGTGGCCATCTCCATGGCCAGTAGTGGAGCCTGCTCAGAGATGGGCTCGCTGGCTCTTGTCAAAGTGCTTTGTCAAAGTTTTACTCTGGATTTTGACTTTATATGATATTGGTCCATAATGATCTCAGGGATCCAACTGGCACCATCCCCGAAGTTTCTCACATGAAACAGATCATCCGTTGAGAAAGTTATTTCTGTCCTTGCAGAATCGTAATTTTGTTTGGTTTTCTTTTTGGGACTCCACCTCCCCGCCAATTTTGGGAATAGCAGGCTTAACCTGGTCTCATTAACAGCTCTTCTGGGCAACACTTGTTGTTGGTGGTTCGGTCCTGTAATTGAAAAAAAATCGTGTTAGTTTGGTCGCCATGAGTGACAGCATTGCTTCCTCATACTGTGTTTGAAGGTTTGCACTGCTCAGACCCCAGTCCATTTGACGATAAGGTGCAGTTCGGACATGTCAGATCCATTGGAGAGCACAAAGTTCTGGAAAACACCACTAGTGAAGGCTGTGCCTTTATCGGAAGCCACGACTTCCAGTATCCCATATATTGAAGCTTTGCTGTAACTTCTTAATGGTAGCCTGGGAAGTTGTAAGCCCATGTAGTGCATCTCCAAACACTTGCAATGTGAGTCCACCATGATTAAAGCATGGATCTCATAAAGGGCCCCGCAAAAGTCCACGTGCACTCACGTCCAAGGCCTGTCAGGCAACTTGCATGGGTGCAGGGAGGCTGAGGGCAGGGGTTTTTGACAACACTTTATTGAGTCTGCGATGTCTGAGTCAAGATCAGGCCACCAGATGTAACTCCTAGCCAGCATCATCATTTTCCCTTCTCCTGGATGGTCACTATTTAGTTCTGTTAATATTGGACAACATCCTGGGAAGGGACAATTACTTAGGACACCCAAAGAATGATCCTGTCCTCAACACTAGGTTCATCTTTCTCAATAAGGGGATGGTTTCATTTCTTCGGAGGATTGTCCTTGGAATCCCCATATAGGATCATATGCCTTATTTTATGGTTGGGTCTTTTTGGGTCCAGGCTTTGATCTGCCTTGCTGACACTGGCAATGTATCCAAGAAATTCAGAGTCATCATGACCCCTTCCAATGCAGGTGAAGTAGCCAAGCATGTGGGGCGATGGGAGGAGACTCAGTGCATCAACATTAGCTATCTGGATTCCAGGACTGTGTTCTAGAAGATATTAATACATCATCAGTAACAAGACTCAGCCCTGAATCAGAGCAGAGGCAATAGGAGGGATCACTTGTCCTCTTTGAAAAGGCCCAACAAGGGCTTATAGTCAATAACAATGAAAAAAATCTACCATTGACATATATGATGGAACGTTTTCACACTACCTACGACCACCAACCCTTCTTTCTCAATCTGAGAATACCGTCACTTTGCATCCAAAAGGTTCCTGGAGACATCCACGATGGGCTTTTCTGTCCTGTCTTTCCAGCAATGTGACAGCACCGCCCCAACCCCATAAGGAGAAGCATCACAAGTCAATATAAGTTCTTTCTTAGGATCAAAGTGGACCAGTAGGTCAGTTGACAGTAACTGATGAATAACAGCAAAATGGACTATTATTTAAATGGTAAAAAATTGCAGCATGCTGCTGTGCAGAGGGATCTGGGTGTCCTTGTGCAGGAATCTCAAGGAGCTGGTTTGCAGGTGCAGCAAGTAATTAAGAAGGCAAATGGAATTTTGTCCTTCATTGCTAGAGGGATGGAGTTTAAAAACAGCGAGGTTATGTTGCAGCTGTATAAGGTGCTGGTGAGACCACACCTAGAGTACTGTGTACAGTTTTGGTCTCCTTACTTGAGAAAGGATATACTTTGTGAATCTGTGGAATTCCCTGCCCAGTGAAGCAGTTGAGGCTACCTCATTGAATGTTTTTAAGGCAAGGATAAATACATTTTTGAACAGTAAAGGAATTAAGGGCTATGGTGAGCGGGCGGGTAAGTGGAGCTCATTCCACAAAAAGATCAGCCATGATCTTATTGAATGGCGGAGCAGGCTCGAGGGGCTAGATGGCCTTCTCCTGCTCCTAGTTCTTATGTTCTTATCAATTGCTGGACTGTTGTGTGACAATGCAAACCACTTTGTGCATTGAGATCTGTGCACATGATGGCAGCAGTCTGAGCCTGCATTGCAGCAACATGAATCTCATGACTTCTGCCTTCCACTGCAGCACTAAAACAATGAGAAAATTTCACCTGTTCTTAGTGAAAGCCCATTGAATCTGCACTGACAAAAACTACCAATTTCTGTAATCTAGCCAAGAACTCATTGATAGGTCGCCCAGGGGTTCCCCAGCTATATTGAAGCGGTATCTCTCGAAAGGTAAAGGAGGCTTTGGGTCGTAATGGTGTTTTACCAGTTCTACTGGCTCATTCAAAGTTTTTTGAGGCAGGGCTATCCAGATAGGTCAGACTTTTTAATCATACTGAAAATAGGGGCCCATGTGCCCCAAATACAGTCACCCAGCATTCCAAATACACAGTTACCCAGCATCCTAAATACACAGCCACCCAGCATTCCAAATATACAGTCACCCAGAATTCCAAATACACAGGCAAAAGCATTCTAAATACACAGTCACCCTGCATTCTACATACATTTCATAATATATATATATATGATGTCTGTGCATATGGAATTCAGTAAGAAGTCTCACAACACCAGGTTAAAGTCCAACAGGTTTATTTGGTAGCAAGAGGGAGCTTTCGGAGCACTGCTCCTTCGTCAGATGGAGTGGAAATGTGCTCTCAAACAGTGCACAGAGACACAAAATCAAGTTACAGAATACTGATTAGAATGCGAATCCCTAAAGCCAGTCAGGTCTTAAAGGTACAGACAATGTGGGTGGAGGGAGCATTCAACACAGGTTAAAGAGATGTGTATTGTCTCCAGACAGAACAGCTAGTGAGATTCTGCAAGCCCAGGAGGCAAGCTGTGGGGGTTACTGATAATGTGACATAAATCCAACATCCCGGTTTAGGCCGTCCTCATGTGTGCGGAACTTGGCTATCAGTTTCTGCTCAGCGACTCTGCGCTGTCGTGTAATCACCAGGCAAGACTGTTCTCTTCCTGTGGGGGAGCACTTCAGCAGTCACGGGCATTCAGCCTTGGATCTTCAGGTTCTCCAAGGCGGCCTTCACGACACACTGAGTGACTGTATTTGGGATGCTGAGTGACTGTGTATTAGGAATGCTGGGTGGCTGTGTATTTGGAATGCTGGGTGGCTGTGTATTTGGAATGCTGAGTGATTGTATATTTGGAATGCTGGGTGGTTGTGTATTTGGAATGCTGGGTGATTGTGCATTTGAAATGCTGGGTGACTGTGTATTTGGA
This sequence comes from Mustelus asterias, assembly GCF_964213995.1. Taxonomy (NCBI): domain Eukaryota; kingdom Metazoa; phylum Chordata; class Chondrichthyes; order Carcharhiniformes; family Triakidae; genus Mustelus; species Mustelus asterias. The sequence goes on from NC_135802.1 coordinate 117,444,225, forward strand.
ATGCTGGGTGGTTGTGTATTTGGAATGCTGAGTGACTGTGTATATGAAACGCTGGGTGACTTGGAATTCAGCAAGACACTGGGAAGCAACAAAGATCAGAGGGACTTTAGATTGCATGTATACTAGTCTTTTAAAGTAGCAGGACAGGTTGATAAAATGAAGGCATATGGTATACTTCCATTTATTAGCCGAGGCATAGAATTTAAGATCAGGGACGTTATGCTGGAACTGTATAAAATGTTGGTTAGATCAAAGCTAGAGTGTTGAGTGCAGTTTTGAAATCCACATTATAAAAGGGATGTGATAGCACTGGGAAGGGCGCAGGGGAGATCCACTGGGATGTTGCCTGGGCTGAAGAGTTTTAGTTATAAAGGGAGATTAGATAGACGGGGGTTGTTTTCCTCGGAGCAGGGGAGAATGAATAGGCACATGATTGAGATGTATTAAATTATGAGGGGCATCGATAGAGTAGACATGAAGCACCTTTTCCCCTTGGTGGAGAGATCAATGATTAGGGGGCATAGATTTACAGTAAGGTGCAGGTGGTTTAGAGAGGGAGTGAGAGAAAGCATTTTCAGCTATTGAGTGGGAGGAATCTGGAACTCACTGCCTCAAAGGGTGCTGGAGACAGAGACCCTCAAAACATTCAAGAACTATTAAGGTGTGCACTTGCGATGCGAAGGCATGTAAGGCTATGGCCAAATGCTGAAAAATGGGATTAGAATAATTGGGTGGTACATTTTGACTGGTGCAGACATGATGTTCCTAAGGGCCTCTTCTGTGCTATAGGCCTCTGTGACTCTATTACTTTGCGGGATTGTATATTTGTAATGCTGGGTGACTACATTTGGAATGTTGGATAACTATGTATGTGAAATGTTGGATGACTGTGTACACGGAATTCGGCAGAACCCTGGGAAGTACCAAAGATCTTGGTGTGCATAAATACCGATCCCTTAAAGTAGCAGGACACATTGTTAAGAAGGCACATGGAATACTTGCCTTTATTAGCCAAGGCATAGGGTTCAAGTACAGGGAGGTTTTGATGGAAATATAAAAAAATTAGAGTATTGTGTGCACTTTTTGAAGGGAAGGGAAGTGCGCACTCATAGGAGGGCTGTGAATGACCAGGGAACATAGATTTATGGTAAAGGGCAGGAGGATTAGAGGGGTTGTGAGGAAAAACCTTTCCACGCATAGAGTGGTGGAATATGAAACTTACTGCTTGAAAGGTAGTAGTACAGGCAGAGGCCCTCATAACATTTAAGAAATATTTAGATGTGCACTTGTGATGCCAAGGCATACTAGGTTATGGTGATAGAAAATGGGATTAGAACAGAATCGAGAATATCATTAAAAACTCGGGGGGCAAGGCCTATTCAGGCCGGAGGGTGCCGGGCCTCTGCGTACGCCCTGAACTGTCAGCCTGCAGTTTGCTGGCCAGCTCAATTGCTGGCCAGCCCGGGATCCTCATGTTGCTGCCCCTCTACCCACTGCCCACAACGGCCCAATCGCGGTCCCCATGACCATTCCCGGGCCTGCTCTGAACACTCCCCCCCGTACCGGACCACCCAATCTCCAGCCCCCCCTCGCAGTGATGATCACCCCCAGCAGACCCCCCCCCCAACCACCCAGGGAGGCAGAACCTCTACTCCCAAGCAGACCCCACTGGCTGTCCATCCCCTACCCAGCCCACCTTGATGGCTCGCCTCCCTCCAGCCCCCATCGATTGCAATGGTCGAGTGGCAGCATGACCCCCATCCCCACCGATCGCCCCTAGGCCCTGCCTTCAGCAGGCCCCATCCCCAGCCAGCCCCGCCCATCATAAGGCCCCACCCCCTTGGCATTGCCCGACATCCGATGGTCAGTCCCAAGGTGTCCCCTCAAAATGGACACTTAGCGCCTTGGGAAGTGCCAGGGGGCACAGGCTGGCACTGCCAGGGGGCACTAGCCCCCAGGGGGGGACCCGTTTGCCCACCCTTGACTCCAGCAGGGTCATCCCACTTGTTCCCCGAAAATGGAGAGCTATATTGACTGGGACTCACTTAGTGCTAGGGACATAAATGGGGCAGAGTTTATAAGGAGCATCCAGGAGGGCTTCTTGAAACAATATAGTCCAACTAGGGAAGGGGCCATACTGGACCTGGTATTGGGGAATGAGCCTGCCAGGTGGTCGACATTTCAGTAGGGGAGCAGTTCAGGGACAGTGACCACAATTCAGTAAGCTTTAAGGTACTGATGGATAAACATAAGTGACGTCCTCAAGTGAAGGTGCTAAATTGGGGGAAGGCTAATTACAACAATATTAGGCAGGAACTGAAGGATGTAGATTGGGGGCAGATGTATGAAAGCAAATCAACATCTGGCATATGGGAGGCTTTCAAGTGTAAGTTGATAGCGATTCAGGACCAGCACATTCCTGTAAGGATGAAGGATAAATATGGTAAGTTTCGGGAACCTTGGATAACGAGAGGTATTGTGAGACTAGTTGAAGAGGAAAAGGAAGCACTTGTCAAGGCTAGGAGGCTGGGAACACACGAAGCAAGTTGATGCGCGTTATCACACACGAGGCTTCAGATGCTCAGGAAATAAAGGCTTTTATTTGCTGTTACAACAAAGCTACTAATTATATACACGATCCCAGATTGAGGGGTCCCAGACAGAGCAGTGACCTTTATACCTCTCCCAGGAGGCGGAGCCCGACTGGGATGTACCACAATAACTATAATACAAGGTGTAACAGCCCAACCCTAACCCCAACAGCAACAAGTAGAACAACCCATCCCTAACCCCAACAGCAACATATATACATACTTGTAGTACTGGCCAGACCCTGGCTCAGTACTATCTAGTGGGAACCAATGATGGTTCACCACACAAGTGTGAAATACAAGGAAGGTAGAAAGAAACTTAAGCAAGGAGTAAGGAGGGCTAAAAGAGATCACAAAACGTCATTGGCCAGCAGGATTAAGGAAAATCCCAAGGTTTTTTATACATATATAAAAAGCAGGAAGGTAGCCAGTGAAATGGTTAGCCCACTCAAGGACAACAGCAGGAATCCATGTGTGGAGCCAGAGGAAATGGGCGAGGTATTAAATGAGTACTTTACATCAGTCTTCACCAAAGAGAAGGACTTGGTGGATGATGAGTCTGGGGAAGGGTGTGTAGATAGTTTGAGTCATGTTCAGATTAAAAAGGAGCAGGTATTGGGGGTCTTGAGAAACATTAAAGTGGACAAGTCTCCAAAGCCTGATGGGATATACACCAGAATACTGAGAGAGGCAAGGGAGGAATTTGCTGGGGCCTTGAGAGGAATCTTTGTATCCTCACTGGCTACAGCGGAGGTCCCAGAGGATTGGAAAATAGCCAATGTTGTTCCTTTGTTTAAGAAGGGTAGCAAGGATAATCCAGGTTATTATAGGCCGGTGAGCCTTATGTCAGTGGTAGTGAAATTATTGGAGAGGATTCTTCGAGACAGGATTTACTCCCACTTGGAAATAAGTGGATGTATTAGCGAGAGGCAACATGGTTTTGTGAAGGGGAGGTTGTGTCTCACAAACTTGATCGAGTTTTTCGAGGAAGTGACGAAGGTGATTGATGAGGGTAGGGCAGTGGATCTTGTTTACATGGACTTCAGTAAGGCCTTTGACAAGCTCACTCATGGCAGACTGGTACGGAACGTGAAGTCGCATGGGATCAGAGGGGAGCTGGCAAGGTGGATACAGAACTGGCTCGGTCATAGAAGTCATGATGTGGAGATGCCGGCGTTGGACTGGGGTGAACACGGTAAGAAGTCTCACAACACCAGGTTAAAGTCCAACAGGTATATTTGGTAGCAAATACCATAAGCTTTCGGAGCACTGCTCCTTCCAGGTGAAGGAGCAGTGCTCCGAAAGCTTATGGTATTTGCTACCAAATATACCTGTTGGACTTTAACCTGGTGTTGTGAGACTTCTTACCGTCGGTCATAGAAGACAGAGGGTAGCAGTGGAAGGATGCGTTTCTGAATGGAGGGCTGTGATAAGTGGCGTTCCTCAGGGATCAGTGCTGGGACCTTTGCTGTTTGTAATATATATAGATGATTTGGAGGAAAATGTAACTGATTTGATTAGTAAGTTTGCAGACGACACAAAGGTTGGTGGATTTGCGGATAGTGATGAGGACCATCAGAGAACACAGCAGGATATAGATCAGTTGGAGACTTGGACGGAGAGATGGCAGATCGAGTTTAATCCGGACAAATGTGAGGTAATGCATTTCGGAAGGTTAATACAGATAGGAAATATAGAGTAAATGGCAGAACCCTTAAGAGTATTGATAGGCAAAGGGATCTGGGTGTACACAGGTCACTGAAAGTGGGAACACAGGTGGAAAAGGTAGTCAAGAAGGCATACAGCATGCTTGCCTTCATCGGCCGGGACATTGAGTTTAAAAATTGGCAAGTCATGTTGCAGCTTTATAGAACCTTAGTTAGGCCGCACTTGGAATATAGTATTCAATTCTGGTCGCCACACTACCAGAAGGATGTGGAGGCTTTGGAGAGGGTACAGAAAAGCTTTACCAGAATGTTGCCTGGTATACAGGGCAGTAGCTATGAGGAGAGGTTGGAGAAACTTGGTTTGTTCTCACTGGAACAACGGAGGTTGAGGGGCGACCTGATAGAAATCTACAAGATTATGAGGGGCATGGACAGAGTAGATAGTCAGGAGCTTTTTCCCAAGAGTGGAAGAGTCAATTACTAGGGGGCATACATTTAAGGTGTGAGAGGCAAGGTTTAAAGCAGATGTACAAGGCAAGTTTTTTACATAGAGGGTGCTGGGTGCCTGGAACTCACTTTTGGGGGAGGTATTGGAAGCAGATACAATAGTGACTTTTAAGGGGCGTCAGGACAAATACATGAATAGAATGAGAATAGAGGGATATGGTCACCGGAAGGGTTGAGGGTTTTAGTTCAATCGGGCAGTAAGTTCGGTGCAGGCTTGGAGGGCCGAAGGGCCTGTTCCTGTGCTGTAATTTTCTTTGTTCTTTAGTCACCCAGGATTCCAAATGCACAGCCTTTTATCACCTTTTGTTTTTCACCTTCTTCAATGTTGTTAGCGCTGAAGAAGTAATGCATGCACTCTGTGTCCTGGGCCCAGTCTTACCTACTGTGTTATAGGGCTCAAGTGTCTCGAAAAGAGGCATAATAGCTTTTTTTTAACCGGAGAAGATTCTTGCCTTATGGAGGTTGTCCAGAAAAGGGAGATAGGGAAAAAAAATACCTCACCGCCAAAGTAATGATTTAGCTGAATGCCAGTTTCCTGTTGCCAAGCAGCTTCTATTGTGTACCAAGAAAGGGACCACTCCCGCAGCTCACAGCTAGATAGCGCAATACCTCGGGACCTACAACAATGGTCTGGGTGAAATAAAAGGTTTAAAAGCCCCTGCTGAACGCTTCCTATTGGGCAAGCCTCCGCCTGCTCAAAAAGGGAGCTTGTATTCCACAAAGCCCATGGGGAGATCTATCGATGATCCCCCATGGCCTTTGAGGCATTCATAACACTTGCGATGCCCAGTGCCTGTGTATATAGAGTGCTAGGTGACTGTGCATTTGGAGTGCTTGATGACTGCATATTTGGAATGCTGTGAGAAATTTTATTTGGAATGCTGTGAGAATGTGCATTTGAAATGGTGTCTGTGTATTTAGATTGTTGAGTGAAATTCTATTTGGAATGCTGGATAGCTGAGAATTTTGAATGCTGATGTGTTTGAAAAACAGTGTGATATTGCATTTGCAATGTTGGGTGATTGTATATTTGGAGCGCTGAATGACAGTGCATCTGGAATTCTGGGTGACTATTTATTTCGAATGCTGACTTACTGTGTATTTGGGATACTGGGTGGCTATGTATTTAGAATGCTGGGTTACTGTGTATTTAGGATGCTGGGTGACTGTATAGGAATGCTGGGTACTGTGTATTTCGAAAGCTGGGTGATTGTGTATTTGGAATGTTGGGTACATGTGTATTTGGAATTCTGGGTGACTGTATTTGCATTGCTGGTTGACTGTGTGTTTGGAATACTGGGTACTGTGTATTTGGAATGCTAGGTGACTGCGCACTTGGAATGCTGGGGCTATTTATTTGAAATGCTGGTTGACTGTGTGTTTGGAATTGTATACTGGGTGGTTATGTATATGGAATGCTGTGTGGCTATTTGTTACCTATCTACTGGAAGTTACCACAAAGAGAAAAATAATGAGGTGGCACATTTGTGGGTTCCAGTTAAACACGATGCAAGTTTATTTTGGAGATGTTGCTTGTTCCAGGTCCAAGATTTATTGGGCCCCTTATTTGCGGAAGGATATATTGGCCTTGGAGGGAGTGCAGAGAAGGTTCACCAGGTTGATACCAGAGATGAGGGGTGTTGATTATGAGGAGAGACTGAGCAGATTGGGTTTGTACTCGTTGGAATTTAGAAGGCTAAGGGGGGATCTTATAGAGACCTATAAGATAATGAAGGGGCTGGATAGGTTAAAGGTGGAGAGATTCTTTCCACTTAGAAAGGAAGCTAGAACTAGAGGGTACAGCCCAAAATGAAGGGGGGTCAGTTTAGGACAGAGTTGAGGAGGAACTTCTCTCAGAGGGTGGTGAATCTCTAGAATTCTCTGCCCACTGAAGTGGTGGAGGCTACCTCGTTGAATATGTTTAAATCACGGATAGATGGATTCCTGATCGGTAAGGGAATTAGGGGTTATAGGGATCAAGCGGGTAAGTGGAACTGATCCACTTCAGATCAGCCATGATCTTATTGAATGGCGGGGCAGGCTCGAGGGGCTAGATGGCCTACTCCTGCTCCTATTTCTTATGTTCTTATGTTCTTAAGATTTAAGAATACCAAAATCCAGCAATTCCCTCTGTTTACATCACTACAGGTCATGTGACATTATGCCAACCGAGATGCAACCACTTTAAATAGAAACATCCTGCCCCCTTTACTTCTTTAGTCCCCAAATGACAACTTTTCTTAATGTTTCAACAACAGACCCAATTAAACAGTAGATACATTATTTTGCATCATTATTGTCCATATATACAAATAATAAGAAAGCCTCTCAGGCGGACTTCTATTTCTTTTAGGTTGTACTTGGAATTTGGCTACTCAAGACCATTGAAGTCTCCTCTTTTTCTTCTGTTCGTAATTCTTCATGTGGAACTATTTTGGTGTCAGTTTCCAAAGGTGTTGAAGATTCTTCAGTAACAGAATCTGGATTTGCCTCTGTGGTTAATCTCTGTTCAGAGGTATCACTACTTAGCATTGCTGATACATGTACTTCCTGTGATTTCACCTCATGAAGCTAGTATCTGGTCAGTATGACTTCGCCAAACTCTCTCATCATCCATCTGTACAGTGCTTTTGCTAGGATAATGTCAGGTAACCATTTTTCATTGGTAGTGTCGTTTCTTGCTAATACTCATTCTTGCTGAGTAAATACTCTCTTTTTAGCGTTCTGTTCCCTCCTAGCAATCTGGGCCTTTTGTTGTCATTCGACAATCTCTGGAGTATCAGGTGGTATCAAAAGGTCAAACTTAGTTCTTAGCATTCTTTTTAAAAACAGCATCACCTCTGAACTCTGTTGCTGTGTGTCAGTGTTCCTGCATGACGTCAAGAATTTGTTTACTCGTCTTGACAATGTATCTTGGTCCTTTGATGCCTTGATTGAGTGTTTGGATGACTGCACAAAGCGTTAGGCCAGTCCATTTATGACTGGATGGTATGGAGCCAACTTGATGTGTATTTCCTTTCAAATAGTCTTTGTGGCCAAACGGGCCACCTAAGATGGTGGTTTACAAGGGCACACTGGCATAATTGGACAAATGCTGGAACAGACAGGCTGCAGCTTCAAAAGAAATTGGACAGAGAGAAACAGGCTGCAGCTGCAAGAGCTGGAATACACAGGATATCGGCCATCTCCAGGACAAAGGACACTTTCTGGTCAAACTGGGTTGTTTACCAGACATTGGGCGCCTTAACCCCTTATTTGGGAGGGAAGTATGTGACCTACGTGCCTCCAGCACTTACAGGCATAGCTATTGGGTACACTCCCAGAGATCGGTGTGGCAGCACATGATTGGACCCTATCGATCAGGGTGATCGAGTCATGATCGATTGTTTGGCAATGACCAAAAGTATGCGAAAACCAATGAGGAATAAAGGGTGCTGCACAACGGAAGAATCTCTCTCTCTTTCTCTCTCTCCCAACGAATGACAATAACGGTGACCACCACCAGCAACGACCAGCCCGAGGAGAGCCACCCCACCCACGAAGGAAGGAAGACCAGAGCCAGAGTATCAGACCAGACCAAGGACCAGACCATGCAGAGGACTACAGAGACCAGCACACAAATAAAGGCCAATATCTGCCAGTCACGCAAAAGTTAAGTTAAGTATTGGACTTGAACTTTACACTGAACCCGCCGACTATGACAAGGTCTGCAAGACATAACAGGCTACAAGATAAAGGCATGTAAAATCGCCAGCTCAATGTATTCTACGCCCATTTTGGTCAGCGAGAGCATGTCCTCCACCCTGGAAGCCCTGGATGAACCTGTATCTGGGGTCGCCACTGCAGATGTCAGAGCAGCTTTCTTGAAGGTCAACCCACGGAAAGCAGTGGCCCGGATGGGGTATCCGGACCTGCACTCAGATCCTGCATGGATCAGCTGGCGGAGGTATTCACAGACATCTTCAACCTCTCTTTACAATCATCTGAGGTCCCTATCTGCTTCAAGTAGATGACCATCATCCCGGTACCTACGAAAAACCAAGCAGCGTGCCTTAATGACTATCGGCCATAGGCTCTGACATCCATCATTATGAAGTGCTTCAAAAGGTTAGTCATGGCACGAATCAATTCCAGCCTCCCGGGCTACCTAGATCCACTACAGTTTGACTACCGCCGTAACAGGTCCACAGCAGACGCCATTTCCCTGGCCCTGCACTCAACCCTGGAACACCTAGATAACAAGGATACCTATGTCAGACTCCTATTTATTGACGACAGCTCTGCCTTCAACACTATTATTCCCACGAAACTCATCTCCAAACTCCATGACCTGGGCCTCGGCACCTCCCTCTGCGACTGGATCCTGAACTTGCTAACTCACAGACCACAATCAGCAAGGATAGGCAACAACACCTCCTCCACGATCATCCTCAACACCGGTGCCCCACAAAGCTGTGTTCTCAGCCCCCTACTATACTCCTTATACACCCATGACTGTGTGGCCAAATTCCCCTCCAATTCGATTTTCAAGTTTGCTGACGACACCACCGTAGTGGGTCGGATCTCAAACAATGACGTGACAGAGTACAGGAATGAGAGAGAATCTGGTGAACTGGTGTGGCATGAATAATCTCTTCCTCAATGTCAACAAAATGAAGGAGATTGTAATTGACTTCAGGAAGCGTAAAGGAGAATATGCCCCTGTCTACATCAACGGGGATGAAGTAGAAAGGTTCGAGAGCTTCAGGTTTTTAGGTGTCCAGATCACCAACAACCTGTCCTGGTCCCCCCATGCTGACACTACAGTTAAGAAAGCCCACCAATGCCTCTACTTTCTCAGAAGACTGAGGAAATTTGGCATGTAAACTACAACTCTCACCAACTTTTAGAGATGCACCATAAAAAGCATTCTTTCTGGTTGTATCACAGCTTGGTATGGCTCCTGCTCTGCCCAAGACCGCAAGAATTACAAAAGGTCGTGAATGTAGCCCAATCCATCATGCAAACCAGCCTTCCATCCATTGACTCTGTCTACACTTCCCGCAGTCTTGGCAAAGCAGCCAGTATAATTAAGGATCCACGCACCCCAGACATTCTCTCTTCCACCTTCTTCCTTCGGGAAAAAGATACAAAAGTCTGAGGTCACGTACCAAACGACTCAAGAACAGCTTCTTCCCTGCTGCTGTCAGACTTTTGAATGGACTTACTTTGCATTAAGTTGATCTTTTTCTAAACCCTAGCTATGACTGTAACACTACATTCTGCACTCTCTTGTTTCCTTCTCTATGAACGGCATGTTTTGTCTGCATAACGCACAAGAAACAATACTTTTCACTATATGTTAATACATGTGACAATAATAAATCAAATTAAATCAAATCAAAAAGTATTCTGTAAGATAACTCATTGTTGATTGGGTGGGTGATTATTAATTGTGTGTAAATAAATATTGTTGTATTAACAAGAGGTCTATTCGCAATTCTTTGTCCACCGTATAAGGGTTAAAACAGACTGTAAGGCAGGCGCAGCAACATAATTGGCAACTCTGGTGGGACATCGACAAGAAGTAACTTTGTTGCTCCGATATCGAATTCCACAGAACCTAATATTCCTGGAGATTTAGCCTGAGCACGAATTAAGACGGCAAATGCCCCATGTGACGGCCAGGATTTCAAGTAAATCAAAGGGAGTGGAAGGTCTATATTGAACGATTATTTAAAACTCAGAGCCAATAGGTGTAAACCCCTTATTGGACAAATTACTGCTTTCAGAAATTGTTTATTGTGCATGTGTTGTTACTAACAAGGAGAATAGGGTAAACTCCGTAGGTTTACGTTAGAATCTGGAGGGATTAGGACCTGAACATAGCCCAAAGTCATACCCGCAGTCTGATCAACTCCCTCCCCCTTGTCGTCAAAAATATAGAACGGCAGGAAACAGCACAGAGACAGAGAAGTATCCATATGGGAAATAAAAATCAGGGAATGTATTAAGAACAAAGGGTGGCCCCTATGGGCAGAATCTTGAACCAATACTGAGACGGGACCGGGATCCCTAGGGCAGAAGTATTGGGACGATCTGAGGAAAGTTCAGGGAAAACGGGCAGGCAAATGTGAGAAAGCGACTGCCACTGTGAGCTGCTTAGGACAGCTGCTAGGAACAGAAAAGGAATTAAACACAGTTCATAAGGAACCGGAGGAATCGAAGCAGGAACAGGAGGAGAAAGAGGGACAGATTAGAAAATTAAGAGAGGAAAATGAGGAGGAGATTAAGAAACTAAAGGAACAGCAGCAGGAGAGGATAGAACAAAAAAAGCAGAAAAGTTCAGAGAGGTAGACGGATTAAAAAGAACAAACCAGGCAAATTTATTACATCTGGGCAATTTTCAGACCCAGTATGAGAGAGCCTACCAAGACACCCAGCGCGCTGTCTTGGCGAAAGGTGAAGCCGAGCAGGCAGTAGCACGATTGGAAGCTAAGTGCACCGATCTGCAGGCGGCAATAAAAGTGCTGCATCAAGCCATTAAAGAACAGAGACAGGCAACCGCTGACCACTCCAAATGCCAGCAAGAAATTTCACGGCTGGAATTCCTATTATCGGTTTAAAACGGATTTATGTGAACCTTCGGGACAGTAGAGGAAGAGGAGATAGAGAATGCAGATTGGGGAGAGTTAAAAGAGAATGCTAAACTGTATGTTATGCGAACCGAGGATTGGGGTCCACCATCATCTTTCCCAGGGGAAGTCATACCCACTGTGCCCCCAGATTCACCTCCAGTACCGATGCACCCAGTGACGAATGAACGTCGGGTAGGAGAGTCTCAGGGCCCAGCTGTTACATACACGACCCCGTTTACAGTGGCACAATTGGCTGAAATCGCAAATTAAACCTCTTGAGGAGGTTAGGCAGCAAAAGATAATGCACGGGCTAGATAAAAGACAAGAAGTAAAGCTCATAGTCATGTGCTTAAGCAATACTATATGCCCTGCCCAGCCAGCCCCTCAAAATGTCAGGGAAGGAGCCTTGAGCGAGATCAAGGAAGCGATATTGACTGCAGTAGGGTATAATAAAGGGGATCCTGTAGATGGGTTAAATAAATGCCTTCACGACACACGACACCGCAGGGTCGCTGTGCAGAAACTGATAGCCAAGTTCCGCACACATGAGGACGGCCTCAACCGGGATCTTGGGTTCATGTCACACAATCTGTAACCCCCACAACTTGCCTGGACTTGCAAAATCTCACTAGCTGTCCTGTCTGGAGACAATACACATCTCTTTAACTTGTGCTTAATACTCTCTCCACTCACATTGTCTGTACCTTTAAGACTTGATTGGCTGTATTAGCATTGATTAGCTTGATTAGCATTCCAATCATTATTCTGTAAATTGAGTTTGTGTCTCTGTATGCCCTGTTTGTGAGCACATCTCCCACTCCACCTGACGAAGGAGCAGCGCTCCGAAAGCATTTGCTACCAAATAAACCTGTTAGACTTTAACCTGGTGTTGTTAAACTTCTTACTGTATTAAATAAATGTAGACAAAGGAAAGGGGAACATCTGACTACCTTTGCCGGTCGTTTGTGGATCCACGGGAACGTATGGGGAATTAGATCGGGCTAGATTAAATGAAGCTGGTTCGTCCAAATGGGCTCGGACATTAGTGTCGCACATCACAGAGGAAGGCAAGAAAGCCTGCACTAATTTTGACCCTGCAGAGACCACACAAAATGAAGCATGGGTTCTCTGACGGTTAGCTCAAGTCTGGGAACAGGAAGTTCAGGGACCCCCAACGTCTCGGTCAGATAGGGAAGCAAGAATGCTTCCAATGAGGGCTAGCCAGGGTCCAGTATGGAGAAACGAGGGTAGAGGGGATCACCAGCACCAGAGAGGTACAGCTCCATCTTACACAGCAGCCCCAGGGAGAGATAGAAGGACATGTTTTAATTGTGGCACCAGGACACTTCGCCCGAGAGTGTAGGAGACTCCCACCACCCTATACACGTCCCCGAGACAAGCAGGACCACCGGCTCCACTAGTTAGGCCAGCTCCTAGATACAAGAGAAAACACCGCCCGCCACCAATAGAAGGTCCCGGTCGCCCCATGAATACCGTGAGGGCTAACCCACCACTATATCCAACAGTCCTCGCCTATGGGACCCTAGATTGACAGTGTCCGTCCTCTCCAGCCTGGGTCTGGAGCACCAGGTGGGATAGCGTAGGGAGACCCCTAGTTAACGGCGAGGTAAGAGGCCACCTCGCAGAATTCCTTTGGGATACCGGAGGCTCCAGAACTACCCTGAATATATCAAAATTAAAAACAAAATTACAAAAACAAAAGGTAGCAAAATTAAAAACCCCTTGCCAACTACAGGTACAATCACACTCAGTAGATTCATGGGACACATGCAGGATGGACACATTACAGCCTCTGTACAGATCTGTCTCGGCAACGTGACGTGTGATCATCCGGTGGTGTTAGTTGACCTTCCCCCAAACTCTGAACACATTCTTGGGTCCGATTACACGAACAAATGTAATCTTTCGTTTGATCCAGTTAATCAATTCTTTTGACAGATGGCTACGATTAGCAGAGCACCGTCAATCATTCCAATCGGGACATCCCATAATAGGGTCAGCACAATAGGGGAATTCTGGTTTAATCCCTTAACAATTAGCGGTGATCGAGCCATCAGGGAGGTCTTCAAAGAAACAAAGGGATGTTTGCGCAACACAAGCCAGATTGTGGCCAGATACCTGGGGAGGTGTTAATTGAAGGGCCGGACCCGAAACTGCAGACACAATACGGTTTCCCCAGACAGGCAGAGGGGGAGGGGCCAAAGTAATTGCTAGTCTATTACAGCAGGGGGTGTTGAGACGGGTGGCATCAATAAACAATGCACCGATATCGCCTGTAAAGAAGGCAGACGGATCATGGAGGTTAACGATTGATTATCGGGAATTAAATATGATTACCCCACTCACGGCTCCCACAGTAGCTACAAGCCCATCACCATGATGAGACAGGGAGCCCAGGCAAAATTTTTCACGGTACTGGATATCAGGAATGGTTTCTGGTCCATCCCTTTAAATTGGTCTTGCCAGTACAAATTTGCCTTTACCTTCCAGGGAAGCGATACACTGGGACTTGCCTAGCACAGGGTTTCCATAATTCCCTGTCCATCTTCCAAAGATGACTAGCTACCGGACGAGGAAAGTTTTCCCGACCCAAGTGCCTGGTCCAATATGTAGACGACTTATTGTTACAGACTAACCCCAAAGAGGAGCATGTAACATTGTTAGATGAATTGCTTGCACTGCTCTACTCATTAGGCTGCAAAGTCAACCCGAAAAAGACCCAAATTTTGCAACCCAAGGTCATATACCTAGCTACAGTGATTACCCATGGGAAGAGGGAGTTCGAACAGAAAATTACAGACTCCCAATGCCCCGAGATGTGAGTGCCCTCCGATCTTTCCTAGGCCTAGCAGGGTACTGTTGGAACCATATAGACTGCTTCGCCACCAGGGCAGCCCCACTGTCCAAATTGTTAAAGAAAAACACGACCTGGAAACAGCTGCAGTGACTGATTTAAAGCACACCCTTGCCATTGCGCCAGCCTTACTAGTCCCCAACCCAGATCTACCATACACCTTAGAGGTTGCAGCCACCAACCACACAATTTTGGCAGTATTATTACAGGAATGACATGGTAGATCAGGCCCAGTAGCCTACGCCTCACGAGCATTAGACCCAGTCGAACAGGGCTTCGTTGGGTGCAAACGGCACCTGCACACGGTATTTTGGGCTGTGCAACATTTCACATATATTACCAGACTAAACCCAATAATAGTTCTCACCGAACAGATCCCAACCCAGCTTCAGCTGGACAGCCGCCTTAAGCCAGGTCCGCACTGCCCGTTTGACTTTGCTACTACAGGGTCGGGGCATCAGCGTAAAGCGAACCAAAGTGTTCTTGGCAGATAATTTAAATTATGGTGGAGATCCACATGATTGTCAGGTTAAGGCCACAAAGGACCCCACAGATCCGTTTATCCCAAAACAATAGGAGGCACGGTCAGGTACAAAACAGATAGCCACCCAACAGACAGACTCAGCCATAAGAATTTATGTAAACAGTTCATCCACCATAGAGGATGGGACCAGGATCACAGGATGTGGCATTTATGTGGAAAATCAACAGGGACAGCCACTAATAGAACTCACTCTCAAACTACCCAGCCATTTGAGTGCTCAAGCTGCCGAACTAACCGCAGTTGCATACGTAGTGGATCACCCAGATTTATTTCCAACCCCCGCCAACATATACTCCAATAGCATGTACATGTGTAATAGCTTGACTGAGTTCCTGCCATTGTGGGAAGCCAGATGTTTCGTCTCTGCGGACGGAAAGCCCCTACCGTCAGCACGCTTATTAAAATATGTTCTGCAGGCCACCGAAGGGCGTACATATGGAATTTTTAAATGTAGAAACCACCACAGGAGCTCCCCACCTAGCAACTGTAAGGCAGATGCATTGGCCAAAGCAGGTGCCCGTACGGGACAATTTTGGCAGCTACCCACAAGAGAGCGAGTAAACGCTGTGGCCATCTGCCAAACTAATATAGCCGACCTGGTCCAGGCGCAGCACACTGACAATTTCCCAAAACAAATCTTAGAAGGAGTCTACCCAGCTCCATACGAGAAATGGAAGGACAAAATACAAAATCAGGGTGGTTTAATATTAAAGGCAAGCACGTATGGAGTCCCTTCCCAAGATAGAAATCAGCTCATCTACCAATACCACGATGGACATGGACATCAATGCACAGAGACAACAACCGAACGATTAAAGGAATTATGTTGGTGGCCAGAACTACGATGACATCATCCATTATATTGAAAATTGCTTAATTTGCACTCAAAACAATCCCAACAGGTATGCCAGGAAAGTAGATCTAAGGCACACACGCCCAGTAGAAGTCCCCTGGACACGCCTCCAAATTGATGATATTGGCCTACTACCGCCATGCAGGAATAGATTTAAATATAGCCTGGTAGTAATAGACACTTTCACCAAGTGGGTGGAGGCATTCCCCACTAGATCCAACACAGCTAAAGCTACCGCGATGGGGTTTGCCCCGCAGCATAAAGTCCGACCAAGGGACACATTTCACCGGGTGGGTGGTGCAGGACATTATGGTTATGTTTGGCATCATGCAGAAATTCCACATCGCCTACCATCCACAATCCAGTGGAATCGTAGAGCACTAAAAGGGATCATTAGGAAAACTGTGCAGCAAAACAAAACGACATGGGATACGATGCTTCCCTTTGCCCTCATGCTAGTACGCAACACCGTTTCCAGCTTTACTGGGTTCACCCCCCACACATTAATGACTGGTTGACCTATGAGGGGAGCTGAATATTTATTGGGGTTTGATTTAACTGAGCCTGCTATCACAGCGCTCACCCACGAGAAAGCCATCCAGCAAATAACCGAAAACATTAAAGCAGCCCAGTTAGCTGCGGCTGTCTGATTAGGAGTTAAAAAGAAACAGAGCAAGGCACATTTTGATAAAAGAGTACGCCTGGTAGAATATACAGTTGGCCAGCAGGTAATGATTTCCCTCCACAATCCTAGTTCTTTCTTGTCCCCGAGATATGCAGGCCTGCACACCATCACCGACAAAATAAGCCCCTCGGTGTAGAAGATCCAACGGGAAAACTGGTTGGTTCCACGTCAATCAACTGAAAGCTCACTCGACTCAGAAAAATCACTTTCACCATCTCACATTAGAGATAGGGGTGGATGACACTAGGCAACCGGAGTGGCCTCACCCAGTAAACATATTCCCCCAGACACCTTCTCATCCACTTCCAGATATAAACTAGACCCTTACCCCTATCATGCTACAGC
Organism: Mustelus asterias; assembly: GCF_964213995.1. Lineage (NCBI taxonomy): Eukaryota > Metazoa > Chordata > Chondrichthyes > Carcharhiniformes > Triakidae > Mustelus > Mustelus asterias. Next base: position 117,460,909 of record NC_135802.1, read on the forward strand.
CAAAAGCCTCTTCCACACCTAGGGGTCCTGATTGACCCAGACATGACTGGAGAATTGTGTACCCTAGAGGACTGGCGCGACTCACTAGATATCGGCCCTCACAGCATTATGGATTCCCCTATAAACATAAGCCTTACTAGTTGTGGTGACCCACTGTAATTACATGTTGTATGCCTGGACACACCCCTGCTGCACCTGACCCGAGACTCCTCCCTTTCCACCTGATCGAGGTATAAAGGTAACGGTTCCTCCCCTCTGCCTCAGTCTGGGCCAGGCTAGCTACAAGGGCATGTTCCAGTTCTTTGCGATTAAAAGCCTGTTGTTTTCACTCACTCGCTGGAGTCCTCGTAAATTGATGGTGCATCACTAGTCCCAGACCCAACAGTGAGGCCCTGACTAAACAACACCGGGTTATGTTGATGGGTACACCCGATGCTGCATCCCACACCTGGGTAAGGGACCAGACACATAGATTGATTCGAATGGGAAATGAGGCTAAAGGACCCCCGAACCCAGAACTGAACACAGACCTCACAGTGCAGTCCAACAAACAGACACGGTTATGGAAGCCAGGTGAGGATGTAATGATGGAGCTCCATGAGACAAATTATTCAGAGGATGAGTCTCTGTTGGGCAATTTGTCAAGGGAAATGCTGAATGAGGAAATCTAAGGTATTCCAAATGATGAAATTCAGCCGACAATGCCAGCCAATGCAAGGTACAAGAATCTCTGATGGAAACACCCACTTACAAATCCATCAATCTGCAGGTCTACGTGACCGACCTACATCAAAATGTCCACGATTAAATGCAACCAATTCATCCCCATGCCGTCTGTATAATGCTAGTATGATTAACCGGGTTACCTACACAGTCCGACGCCATGCTCTTTCGCCACCTTTCTCCAGTTAAGACAGGATTTCTCGGCCATGGTGCTATATTTTAATATCATTAAGGCACTTGTGCTAAATTTTAAATTCGTTCTGATCTAACCCATGTCCTGCAGGAGGTACCGATGCCAACCTCTTCAGGTTATGACAGACCGACTCCAATGCTATTCAAATCCCTAGGGCCAATGGTGACTGCTGCTAAAATAAAACAGGCCACCTTGATTTTGCTGGCCAGTTTAAACAAGCTCTTTTCCAACCACTCCATGACTTGTACATTTATCGATCTGAACAAAAATTTACTCAACAGTGGTTCGCAATTGGGGAAAAAAAACAACAAAAATGCAAGTGACAATCAAAATACCCAGGTCCTTCTGACCACAACACTGTCGATGGTGTTCAAAAAAAAAATGGGGGGTGGGGTGCATGGATAGTAAATACATGGATATACAGCAAATATTAGACAATAACAGCAGAAATTACATTGATCTCCTCAGGACAACGACGGACGACGACAAAAGATGCAATTAGGATCTACCTCATCGGACTCATCATCAGAATAAGCATGCAGGACACACCAAGCAAAATGAACTTTTTGTATCCCGACTATTTATGGTTTGCCCCACCTGACACAGGGGAATGTGAGGAGGGTGTGTTATGGGTGCACCCAATAAGAGTATATCGTTTGGGTGTAACAACCAGCGGCTGATATACAAAAAACCAAATGGTAGTTCAGCTGAATGTTATCTGAAGTATCACCGTAGCAGGGGATTGGTGGGGATGTTCAAATAATGGGTGTCCCGAAACTGGATGTCTGGCCAACGGCCAAGAAAAGGATTAGAGCTCTGGCAGCTGTGCCCCAGGGCACTCATAGAGGGGAACTTTGCCTTGTATGAAATAAGAAATGGGCTGAAGTCAACCCCAAAACCATCCCATTCTATTTGTCCTGAAACCACCCCCGGACCACAGAACGGATTGATACTAAAACACACAGGAAAAACCCTGTATGACAACATTCACCACGAATTGGTACCTGTGGTGGTGGATATATAAGAGATTAAACCCAATGTAAGAGATTATACCTCCACCTGACTCGCAGACTGTTAGGATGGAAGATAGGAATGGATGAAAGACAGGAAAGATCCAAGAGAGCGTTAGTTGATGACATGGCCACAGCATACGGGGCAGGGGTAGCAACCATCAACGCCCTTGAGTTAGCTGACCTGGACAATAAACTGAGGATCCTGACCCTACAGGTTAAACAGACACTAAATTCCATTGATGAGGACAATCAACAAGATGCTGAAGGGGAACTGACTGGGAACGCAGTCAGCAGCCACATGGTAGCTGTATTAGACAGACATGCCAAGACAATCAATCAAATTATTAGAAACAAATTGGAGGATAATGACCGACAACAGGACCGGACTTTATGTAGTACATATGGACAGTGGATGATAGAGCAGTTAAGGGAAAACCTAGAACAGGTACGCAGTGGAGAGGTTCCGTCTTGGATTAGTGACGAGCAGGTGGAACACCTATTTATGGGTAAGAAACACCCAAAATTACCTGGCTGCCAGATGCAACAGTTGACCAAAGTCTGGTTCAATGATGACTGCAAAGGGACTCCAGGGTAAGCCCTGGGAATGATATTCGGGCTCCCCATAATCACTGACGACCGGGTCGGACTGACGGTCTTTGAAGTAGAAAATATAGGGACTATCCATGAGGATATCTGGATAGGGTACAATGGCACTTTACCATACGCAGTGGAGAAAGAAGGGAGACTCATAGGCACTACTCTGGACAGATGTCAGCAAACTGACGAAATAATCGCATGCCCGTACCCAGTTTACCTAAATGAGCATGCATGATGGCTTCAGAACAAACTAGCCTAAATTGCTCAGTCGAAGCTCATAGCCTGGACACAGACATTACTCGGGTGGCTTAAAAGGGAGCAGGGAAATACTGTCTCACCACTTCCCTGAAACAATATCAGTACGGCACGACACATTGCAACATTACTAACATTACATTCTGCATCAAACCAGACATACCAGCCAGGGTGGGTCTCATTCAACTATTAGACATTCACAAGAGGGAGAGGGTAGGTTTAAACGCCACTGACAAGCTCTGACAGACCCTAGGGGAGTACCATGAGAAATATGACACAAGCCTAAAATCCCTAGCAGAGGAGTTGAACCAGATTCGGATAAAATTGGCTACAGCCCACAGAACCTTCGCCAAAGTAATACAGCAGATTAGTATTGGACTTGAACTTTGGTATTCTATAAGATAACTTATTGTTGATTGGGTGGGTGATTATTAATTGTGTGTAAATAAATATTGTTGTATTAACAAGAGGTCTATTTGCAATTCTTTGTCCGCCTTATAAGGGTTAAAACAGACTGTGCGACAGGCACAGCAACATTTTCAAACTCCCTTGAAGTGAACTGTGTCCCATTGTCACTATTTACTCAGGTCTACCAAATCTAGCAAATATTTCATCCAGCTTCTCACTAGTTTGTTAGGCTGTTGTGGATTTCATAAAAACTACTTCCGACCACTTAGAATGTGTATTGACAATTAATAGGAACATGTGTTCCTCTATTGGACCAGCATAATCTATGGGCCCTATTTTACCATTTTGATTCTAAGTGCTGGGCGGACTTGAAACTGGGATTGTTTCAGATCCGACTTTTAGACCTGTTCTCAGGCGCCCCCATACGCACTCTGCCTGAAAAAATATCAGCAATTCCAAATTGCACTGCAGAAGCCTGTGGGTGGGGCTTAACGCACCCAAAATCCTACAGCTCCAATCGGCACCTCCAACTGCGCATGCGCAGATAAAAAATGATAGAATGCGGCTCCCCTGCCACAACACTCCCAGGCCAGATAATGTCTTCTCCGGCCCCCACAGACATTGCCCCATCTCCACAACATTATTGACCCCCTTAGGTCCCCACTCCCTCCCGCCATCCAGACCGATCATGGCTTCCTCCCCCCTTCCCCCTCACTGATCTCAGGCAGATTGGCAATGAACCCTCCCCCCTTCCCCCTCATTGATCTCAGGTAGAGTGGCAGTGGACCTCCCCTTCCCCCTCACTCATCTCAGGCAGAGTGGCAGCGAATCCCCCTTCCCCCTCACTGATCTCAGGCAGAGTGGCAGTGGACCCCCCCCCCCTTCTCCTTCACTGATCTCAGGCAGAGTGGCAGCAAAGCCCCCCTTCCTTCTCACTGATCTCAGGCAGAGTGGCAGTGGATCCCCTTTCCCCCTCACTGATCTCAGGCAGGATGGCAGGGGAACCCCTTCCCCCTCACTGATCTCAGGCAAATTGGCAGCGGACCCCCCCCCCCCCCCCCCACCTCGCGCCCCTCACCCATCACTGATCTCAAGCAGAGAGCCGTCGGACGCTCGGCACTTACCTCCTCACTAACTGGAGCGCCCGAAGCGGACTTCTGTGGAGCATGTCTGTTTCGCGCCAATTCTCGATGGGCGAACACGGTGGTAAAGGAGGAGGTGCCGCTAAGGTTGGGCATACAGCCCATTAAGTCAATTAAAATGCATGTTTCTGGCATGGTCCCGATCGCGATCATTTTCGGGTCTTGGCAAAGGGGAACTGGCACGTAGGCGGGCGCGGATGGTGTTACTCACCTCACGCCCAACTTTACCAAGTTTTCGCACTCGAAAACGGGCGCAACTTGATGGTAATATCGGGCCCTATGTGTACTCACTGCCATGGCTATTTCAGCCATTCTCAAGGATTTAAGGGTTGTAGTGGTGGAGTATTTCTTAATCTTGCACAGGACTGACATTGTACCCATTTTCTCTTTGATTTGTGCATCTAATCCTGGCCACCACAAATAACTATGTGCCAATTCCTTCATTCTCATTGCACCTGGATGTCTCCCATGTAGCTGTTCAAGGATTCTTCCATGCAAGGACAGAGAAATAATCAACTGGATTCCCCTTAATAAAACTCTACTCCGGACTGTCAACTCAAGTCTTCTGATGATGCAGTGGGTGGCATGGTGGCACAGTGGTTAGCACTGCTGCCTCACAGCACCAGGGACCCGGGTTCAATTCCTGCTAGGGTGACTGCCCCCATGGAATTTGCATGTTCTCTCCGTGTCTGCGGGGGGGTTTTCCGCAGTTTCCTCCCACAGTTTGAAAGACGTGTTGGTTAGGTCTTCGAACAGTGGGGCTGGCCTGCGGGTTGTCCACTATGCATAAATTAGCATCTATCAGGTAGCAGAGTCCCACCAGATAGGACAGCTGCTAATGCCAGTGGAAAACTCTCCTGGTTTCCCTCTGGTGTGGGCATGGACATTTAGTCCCAATTCAAGAGAATCACGGCATTTTTTTTGTGAATGTTTCAGTGTAGCTTCCGTGTTCTTCAAGTGTTCTTATTCATTTGAACTTGTGATGAGGATATTATTTAGATAACATTGTAAACCATTTAGCCCACTCAGAATTTGATCCATGGATCTCTGGAATAGAACAGATGTAGATGTTGTCTCAAATGACAATCTCCTGTGTCACCATAGTGAGTAAAAGTTGTGAATTTGCAGCCACATGCGTTTTTAGGTATGCACGTGATAGGTCTATTTTACTGAATTCCTGGTTCCCAGATAGTCCGGCAAATAAGTCTTCAATCAGTTGCAGTGGATATTAATCGGCGCACAATACCAGATTAATTTTTATCTTGAAATCTCCACATACCCTTACTGAGCCATCAGGTTTTGGTACATGCATTATTGGTGTAGCCCAATCACTTGTACTAATTGGTTCAATGACTCCTGTTTGAATTGGTTTTTGAGTTCTTTTTTGACTTTTGGTCTGATGACAGCATATGGTACAATTTTGCTTTTGAGACATTTGGGCACACTGTTTGGCTTAATTTTGAGTTGAACTCAAATCATTTTTCAAACATACTTTTGTACTTTTCCAAAAGTTGCTGTGGATCAGTCCTGCTATCGACCAGTTGATTTACAGCTCCGCGGTTGAGTTTAATATTTCCTAGCTATACTTTAAATTTTTCCTAACCAGATAAAGCAGGAAAATTCCCATGGACAACCTAGGGCGGCAACTCCACTGTTTGACCATTCACTTTTATTCTAATGTATCCATTTAGTGGTAAGATCTCTCCTGTGTACGTATGTAGGATAACATTTGATGGTTTCAATAGAAAATGCTTTAACTTCTGCTTCTTGGATGTCTCCGATATCAATTATACCCGTAGCCATAGCATCCATTTCCATTTTGACTAGTTTACTATCAAGTTTTGGGAATACCCAAAAATGTTGTGAATTGCTATGTACCAACAAGATGCCTATTCTCAATTCTTGGACTTGTTTTGGCACATTGTCTTCTAAGGTGTCTTCATCTTCACCTGTTTTCTTATAGAATCTTCTTGCAGACTTCAATGTATTCTTTTTCTTGCACGTTTTTGGTGTAGAAGAGGTTTGCCACGGACAGGATGCTTTGACAATATGGCCATTTTTTGGCACAATTCTTGCATTTGTTTTCCCTACTCCAGCATTGCCCACTGAGTATCCAACTTGTGCACATCGGTGACATAGAATCATAGAATCCTACAGTGCAGAAGGAGGCCATTCCGCCCATTGAGTCCACACCGACCACAATCCCATCCAGGCCCCATTCTTTTAACCCTACGTGTTTACTCTAGCTCGTCCCCCTGACACTGAGGGGTAATTTAGTATGGCCAATCACCTAACCTGCATATCTTTGGACATGCTTGTGGTTTTGCAGATTAATTTGTAGTAGTCTCCATTTTGTAGATCTTTGGCCACCCTTACCCCCCCCCCCCCCCCCGCCCCACACCCTCCCCCCCATTTTTACTTGTGAAGCCTCTTTAGTAGCCAGTGCCATTGACACTACAATGTCTACTGCTGATTTAAAAGTCAGTGTTCTTTCAGTAAGCAGCTTGCTCTGAATAGCTTCATTCTGGAGTCAAGACACCAAACTTTTGCTCGAGTTGCATCAAAGCATTGCACCAAATTCACAATATTTAGCTAGAATTCTAAGGTCACCATGAACTGTGAAATGCTTTCTCCTTCCTCCTAGCTTCAGCAGTGGAATCCATATTTTTCTGCAACAATTAGCAGTTTCAGAGATAAATGCTCTTCTAAGACCTTAGTCAATTCATTGTAGGCTTTAATTCCATCTTTGTTGGACGGACTAGATTTTGTGGTAACACAAAAATTTTACATTTTATGAAACAGAAAAATGATGGAACCTTCAGGTCTTCTAGTACTTGATTTGCTTGGAGATATTGAAATCTTTCTTCATATGAGTTCCAAGCAACAATAATCTCTCAACAATAATCCTCCCTCAATGTCAACAAAACAAAGGAGATTGTCATCGACTTCAGGAAGCGTAAAGGAGAACATGTCCCTGTCTACATCAACGGGGACGAAGTAGAAAGGGTTGAGAGCTTCAAGTTTTTAGGCGTCCAAAATACCAGCGACCTGTCCTGGTCCCCCCATGCCAACACTATAGTTAAGAAAGCCCACCAACGCCTTTACTTTCTCAGAAGACGAAGGAAATTTGGCATGTCAGCTATGGCTCTCACCAACTTTTACAGATGCACCATAGAAAGCATTCTTTCTGGTTGTATCACAGGTTGGTATGGCTCCTGCTCTGCCCAAGACCGCAAGAAACTATAAAAGGTCGTGAATGTATCACACAAACCAGCCTCCCATCCATTGACTCTGTCTACACTTCCTACTGCCTCGGCAAAGCAGCCAGCATAATTAAGGATCCCACGCACCCCAGACACTCTCTCTTCCACCTTCTTCCGTCGGAAAAAATATACAAAAGTCTGAGGTCAAGTACCAACCGCCTCAAGAACAGCTTCTTCCCTGCTGCTGTCAGATTTTTGAATGGACTTACCTTGCATTAAGTTGATCTTTCTCTACATCCTAGCTATGTCCGTAACATTATATTCTGCACTCTCTCGTTTCCTTCTCCATGAACGGTATGTTTTGTCTGTATAGCACACAAGAAATAATACTTTTCACTGTATGTTGATACATGTGATAATAATAAATCAAATCATATCAAATCAAAGTTTCACAATCTTCATCAAATATATCCACTCTTTCCCAGCATTTTTGGTTACCGGTTCCTGGCTTTCATACTTTCTTAGGTTTCCCCCTCTCCCTCATACATTGCAAGTGATCTCCCTACCTTACAATGCAACAATTTCCTTTTCCCTGGAATTTGTTTCCTTTTCCTTTTCCCCAGTGGTAGCTTCTTAAGATCACACTGATATTTTCTTGTCGTGTAAATCTCCATTCCTGCAGCCTGTTTCACTTCACCTCCACAGCTTGCAAGTCTACTCAATTTATTTAATGGTAAGTAAGTTTAACTTTTGTTTCTTGCTTACTCATGGTTTTTGTTCAAACCTTTTTGCTGTGCAAGAGGCTTATTTTCCTTGCCTTTGACCAACTGTTAAACCTGAAGCGCTGGAGTTTTTTTTGTTTCACCGAATCCAGTCGAAAAAAATATTTTCTCGGACCTCATTACCAGTTTCCTCATTGTTACATGTCGACCAGGAGTTGTCACAAAGTGACAAGGAACAAGGTGCTTCACTTGTGGGTTTCAGTTAAACATGGTGCAAGTTTATTTAGGAGATGTTACTTGTTCAAGGTTCAAGATGGAAGAACTCCAAAAGCTCAAGAACCTCTTCCCATACAACACTACAGGTCACCTGATGTTATACCAGCAGAGAAGTAACCCCTTTAAGCACATAACACAATCTATATGGAATGCTGTGTGACAGTGCATTTGGAATACTGTATGACTGTATATTTGGAATGCTGGGTCACTGTGTTTTTGAATGCTGGGTGACTGTGACTTTGGAACGCTGGGTAACCGTGTATGGAATGATGTTTGGCTGCATATATGGAATGTCGGATGACTGTGTCTTTGGAACATTGGGTGACTCTGTGTATAGAATTTCAGATTCTGTGTATTTGGATTGCTGAGTGACTGTGTATTTGGAATGTTGTGTAACTGTGCATTTGCAATGCTGGTGACTGTGTCAATGAGATGCTGTGTGAGCCTGTATTTGGAATGTTACGTTACTTTGTATTTGGAATGTTGCGTGACTGTGTATTTGGAACGCTCAATTACTGTTTAATTGGAATTCTGGGTGAAGGTGCATTTGGAATGTTGTGTAAATTTGTATTTGGAATGCTGGGTGACTGTGTATTTGGACTGAAGGGTGACTGTGAACTTGGGATGCTGGATGATTATATACATGGAATGCTTGGTGCCTGAGTGTATGAAATGTTGGTGAATGTGCATAACCATAAGACCATAAGACATCTGAGCAGAAGTTGGCCATTCAGCCCATTGAGTTCTGCTCCGCTATTCAATGAGATCGTGACCAATCTGATGTGATAATCCTCAGATCAACGTTCCTGCTTCATCCCCACAAGCCTTGATTCTCTTACTGATTAAAAATGTCTATCTTAGCCTTGAACATACTTAACGACCCAGCTTCCACAGCCCTCTGTGGTAAAGAATTCCACAGATTCACTACACTCCTCATCATCGCTATCTTAAATAGACAACCTTTACTCTGAGATTATGCCCTCTGGTCCTAGACTCTCCAACAAGGGAAAATAACCTATCAGCATCTACCCTGTCAAGCCCCTGAGAAACCTGTATACTTCAATCAGGTCGACTCTCATTCTTCTAAACTCTAATGAAAACAGACCCAACCTCCTTAACCTCTCCTCTTAAGAAAATCTCTCCATATCTGAGGTCAACAAAATGAACCTTCTCTGGACTGCACCCAATGCCAGTATATTATTCTTTAGATATGGGACTAAAACTGTTCACAATATTCCAGGTATGGTCAAACTAGCACCTTGTATAGTTTTAGCAAAACTTCCCTACTTTTATACTCTACTCCCTTTGATATAAAGGCTGAAATTCCATTTACCTTCTCTAGTGCCTGCTGAATCTGCATGCTAGCTTTTTGTAATTTATGTATAAGGTTCCCCAAATCCCTTTGTATTGCAACTTTCTGCAGTCTTTCCCCATTTAAATATTTCCAGCTCCTTTTTCTCCCTACCAATGACATAACTTATATTCCATCTTCAAAGTGTTTGTCCACTCATTTAACCTGTCTATTTTCCTCTGTAGACTCTTTGTGTCATCCAAACCATTTGCTTTCGCACCAATTTTGTGTTATTCACAAACTTGCCAATAATACATTCACCTCCCTCGTCCAAGTCATTGATATGTATTAAAAATAATTGTGGCCCAGCACTGATCTCTGTGGTATTAGTTACAGGTTGCCATACTCAAAATGTCTCTCTTATCCCAACTCTCTATCCTCCATTAATTAACTAATCCTCTATCTAAGCTAATATACCACCCCAACACCATGGGCTCTTATTCAGTAGCCTTTTGTGCAGTACCTTATCAAATGATTTTTTGGAAATCCAAGTATATTACACCTACTGGTTTGTTTTTATCTATATTGCTTGTTACCAGCTCAAAGAATTTTAATAAATTTGTCAGGGATGATTGCCCCTTCATGAAGCCATGCTGAGACTGTTTGATTATATTATGCATTTCTAAATGCTCTGCTACTACATCCTTTGTAATCAATTTTAATTTTTTCCAATGACATATTAAGCTAACTGACATTTTTTTTGTCTTCCACCTTTTTTGAATAATGGGTTACATTGGCAGTTTTCCAATCCTCTGGGACTTTTCCAGAATTGAAAGATATTTGGAAGATTACTACAAGAGCAACTCTATCTCTGTAGTTACTTCCTTTAATATCCTAGGATGTAATCCATGAGGCCCAGGGAGCCTATCGACCTTTAGCCCCATTTGTCTGTCTAGTAATTTTTCTGCAGTGATAGTTATTGTATTCACTTCCTGCACCCCCTCCCCCCCCCCCCACCCGCACTTGAGCCCATGGATTGTTTAGTATTTTTGAAGTGTTAATGGTGCCTTTGCCCGACCCTGCTGTAGAGCAGGGTTGGGCAAAGAGCAAGCGAGCAGTGGTAATAAGGGACTCGCTAGTTAGAGGCACAGACAGATGTTTCTGTGGCCGCAATCGAGACTCCAGGACGGTGTGTTGCCTCCCTGGTGCCAGGGTCAAGGACGTCTCTGAGCGGTTGCAGGTAAGCAGCCAGAGGTCGTTGTACACATTGATAGCAACGACAAAGGTAGGAAAAGGAATGAGGTCCTGAAGTGTGAATATAGAGAGTTAAGCAGAAGGCTAAAGTGCAGGACCTCGAAGGTAGTAATTTCTGGACTACTACCGGTGTCACGTGTTAGTGAGAGTAAGAATAGGAAGATTAGGTAGATGAATGCATGGCAGGGGGCAGGGATTTAGATTTTTAAATCATTGGGATCTTTTCTGGGGAAGGGGTGACCTGTTCAAGAGGGACAGGTTACACCTGAACTGGAGGGGGACTAACATCCTGGGAGATTTTCTAGAGCCACTTGGGAGGGTTTAAACTAGTTTGGCAGGGGGGTGGGATCCAAAGCAGCAGGGAGACAGAAGAGAAGGTTGAGGACAACACAGAAGTTAAAGAGAGCACATTAAGTAGTAACGGCAGTATCAGTAATCCTAGCACCAGACAGACCAGGCAAAAGCAAGATAGAGAGCAAGGGAAGTCCAGATTTAACTGCATTTATTTCAATGCAAGGGGCCTGACGGGCAAGGCAGGTGAACTCAGGGCATGGATGGGTACGTGGGACTGGGATATTATAGCAATTACTGAAACATGGCTAAGGGAAGGACAGGACTGGCAGCTCAATGTTCCAGGGTACAGATGCTATAGGAAAGATAGAACAGAAGGCAAGAGAAGAGGGAGAGTTGCATTTTTGATTAGGGAAAACATCACAGCAGTACTGAGAGGGGATATATCCAAGGGTTCAGCCACTGAGTCTATATGGGTAGAACTGAGAAATAAGAAGGGGGAAATCACTTTGATAGGGTTGTACTATAGGCCCCCAAATAGTCAGCGGGAAATTGAGGAGCAAATATGTAAGGAGATTACAGATAGCTCCAAGAAAAATAGTGTGGTAATAATAGGGGATTTTAACTTTCCCAACATTGACTGGGACAGCCATGGTATTAGAGGGTTGGATGGAGAGAAATTTGTTGAGTGCATTCAGGAGGAATTTCTTATTCGGTATGTGGATGGCCTGACTGGAGAGGGGGCAAAACTTGCCCTCCTCTTGGGAAATAAGGAAGGGCAGGTGACAGAAGTGTTGCTTGTGAGGTATCACTTTGGGACCAGTGAACATAATTCTGTTCGTTTTAAGATAGCTATGGAGAATGATAGGTCTGGCCCAAAAGTTAAAATTCTAAATTGGGGCAAGGTCAGTTTTGATGGTGTCAGGCAGGAACTTTCAAAATTTAAATGGGGGAATCTGTGGGAAGGCAAAGGGACGTCTGGTAAGTGGCATGCTTTCAAAAGTGTGTTAACCAGGGTTCAGGGTAAGCGCATTCCTCTTAGAGTGAAGGGCAAGGCTGGCAGAAATTGGGATATTGAGGCCCTGGCCAAGAAGAAGGAGGAGGCACATGACATGCATAGGCAGCTGGGATCAAATGAATCCCTTGAAGAGTATAAGGGATGTAGGAGTAGAGTTCAGAGATAAATCGAGAGGGCAAAAAGGGGACACAAAATTGTTTTGGCAGATCAGGCAAAGGAGAATCCCAAGAGCTTCTACAAATACATAAAGGGCAAAAGAGTAACGAGAGAGAGTAGGGCCTCTTAACGATCAACAAGGTCATCTATGTGTGGATCCACAAGAGATGGGTGTGATCCTAAATGAATATTTCTCATCAATATTTAGTGTTGAGAAAAGCATGGATGTCAGGGAACTTGGGGAAATAAATAGTGATGTCTTGAGGAGTGTACATATTACAGAGAAGGAGATGCTGGAAGTCTTAAAGCGCATCAAAGTAGATAAATCCCTGGGACCTGATGAAGTGTATCCCAGGACACTGTGGGAGGCTAGGAAGGAAATTGCGGGTCCCCTAACAGAGATATTTGAATTATTGATAGTCACAGGTGAGGTGCTTGAAGATTGGAGGGTGGCAAATGTTGTGCTTTTGTTTAAAAAGGGCTGCAGGGAAAAGCCTGGGAACTACAGGCCAGTGAGCCTCACATCTGTGGTGGGTAAGTTGTTGGAAGGTATTTTGAGAGACAGGATCTACAGGCATTTAGAGATGCAAGGACTGATTAGGGACAGTCCGCATGGCTTTGTGAGTGGAAAACCATATCTCACAAATTTGATTGAGTTTTTTGAAGGTGTAACCAAGAAGGTAGATGGGGGCAGTGCAGTTGATGTTGTCTACATGGACTTTAGCAAGGCCTTTGACAAGATACCGCATGTTAGGTTGTTGCATAAGGTTAAATCTCACGGGATCCAGGGTGAGGTAGCTAAATGGGTACAAAATTGGCTTGACGACAGAAGCCAGAGGGTGGTTGTAGAGGGTTGCTTTTCAAACTGGAGGCCTGTGACACCCAGTGGTGTGCCTCAGGGATCAGTGCTGGGTCCACTGTTATTTGTCATTTATATTAATGATTTGGATGAGAATATAGGAGGCATGGTTAGTAAGTTTGCAGATGACACCAAGATTGGTGGCATAGTAGACAGTGAAGAAAGTTATCTCGGATTGCAACAGGATCTTGATCAATTGGGCCAGTGGGCTGACGAATGGGAGATGGAGTTTAATTTAGATAAATGCGAGGTGATGCATTTTGGTAGATTGAACCAGGGCAGGACTTACTCAGTTAATGGTAGGGCGTTGGGGAGAGTTACAGAACAAAGAGATCTAGGGATACATGTTCATAGCTCCTTGAAAGTGGAGTCACAGGTAGACAGAGTGGTGAAGAAGGCATTCGGCATGCTTGATTTCATTGGTCAGAACATAGAATACAGGAGTTGGGACATCTTATTGAAGTTGTACAAGACATTGGTAAGGCCACACTTGGAATACTGTGTACAGTTCTGGTCACCCTATTATAGAAAGGATATTATTAAACGAGAAAGAGTGCAGAAAATATTTACGAGGATGCTACCGGGATTTGATGGCTTGAGTTAGGAGGAGAGGTTAGATAGATTGGGACTTTTTTCTCTGGAGCGTAGAAGACTGAGGGGTGATCTTATAGAGGTCTATAAAATAATGAGGGGCATAGATCAGCTAGATAGTCAATATCTTTTCCCAAAGGTAGAGGAGTCTAAAATGAGAGGTCATAGGTTTAAGGTGAGAGGGGAGAAATACAAAAGTGCCCAGAGGGGCAATCTTTTCACACAGAGGGTGGTGAGTGTCTGGAACAAGCTGCCAGGGTAGTAGTAGAGGCGGGTACAATTTTGTCTTTTAAAAAGCATTTAGACAGTTACATGGGTAAGATGGGTATAGAGGGATATGGGCCAAATGCGGACAATTAGGACTAGCTTTGGGGTTTAAAAAAAGGGTGGCATGGACAAGTTGGGCCCACTGGCCTGTTTCCATGCTGTAAACCTCTATGACTCTATGACCATGAAGACTGGCGCAAAGTATGAATTTAACTCCTTTGCCATTTCCGGGTTTCCCATTTTTATTTCTCCAGGTTCATTCTCTAAAGGGCCTATGTTCACTGTGGCCTCTCTTTTCCCTTTTATATATTTACCTAAGTTCTCACTGTCCATTTTTATATTACTTACTAGTTTACACTCATAGTTTATTTTCACCCTCTTTTTTTTGGTCAACTTTTGTTGGTTTTTAAAACTTTCCCAATCCTCTGTCTTACCACTAATCTTTGCCACATTGTATGTTTTTTCTTTCAGTTTAATACTATTGTTAACTTCCTTGATTAACCATGGTTAATTTATCCTCTTCCTCGAATCCTTCTTCCTCATTGGGATATATATTTGTTGTGAATCACAAACTATTTTTTATTAATGTCTGCCATTGCTGATCAACCATTATTCTGCTAAACTTGTTTCCCAGGCCATTAGAGTCAACTCTGTAAATGTGAGATTATCCACTTTGGTAGCAAAAATAGGAAGACAGGCTGTTAATTGAATGGTTATAAATTAAGAGAGGAGAATGTGCAGTGAGAAC
Source organism: Mustelus asterias (assembly GCF_964213995.1). Taxonomy (NCBI): domain Eukaryota; kingdom Metazoa; phylum Chordata; class Chondrichthyes; order Carcharhiniformes; family Triakidae; genus Mustelus; species Mustelus asterias. Next base: position 117,475,916 of record NC_135802.1, read on the forward strand.
TGGGTGTCCTTGTACTCCAGTCACTGAAAGTGAACATGCAGGTGCAGCAGGCAGTGAAGAAGCAATTGGTATGTTGACCTGCTTAGTGAGAGAATTCGGGTATAGGAGCAGGGATGTCTTGCTACAATTATACAGAGCATTAGCGAGGCTACACCTGGAATATTGTGTGCAGTTTTGGTTTCCTTATCTGAGCAAGGATGTTCTTTCTATACAGGGAGTTCAGCAATGGTTTGCCAGGCTGATTTCTGGGATGGTGGGACTGACATTTGAGGAAATATTGAGTCAGTTAGGATAATATTTGCTGGAGATTAGAAGAATGAGTGGGGGTCCCAAAGAAACCTATAAAATTCTAACAGGACTAGACACGGTAGATTCAGGAAGGTTGTTCCTGATGGTGGGGGTGTCCAGAACGGGAGATCATAGTCTACGGATACAGAGTAAACCTTTTTGGACTGTGATGAGGAGAAATTTCTTCACCCAGAGAGTGGTGAGCCGGTGGAATTGGGTACCACAGAAAGCAGTTGAGACCAAAACATTTGTTTTCAAAAAGGAGTTATTATAACTCTTGGGGTGAAAATGGTCAAAGGATATAGGGGAAGGCTATTGAGTTGGATGATTAGCCATGATCATAATGAATGGCAGAGCAGGTTCAAAGAGCCGAATGGCCTACTCCTGCTCCTATTTGATATGTTGCTATGTTTCTATGACCCAAGTTTCTCACTCTCAAACTGATTGCTAAATTCTATCATGTTACGATCAGTCTTTTTCTAGGGGAATCTTTAACTCTCAGATTGTTCACTAAACATGTCACATTATATGTTATCAGATCCAAAATAGCCTGTTCCCTAGTTGGATCTATAACATATTGTTCTAGGAAATTGTCCCGAATACACTCTATGAATTCTTTCCCATGGTTACCTCTGCCAATTTGATTTTCCTAATCCACATGAAGTTAAAGTCACCCACGATTAATGTACTGCTTTATTACATGCCCTCATAATGTCCTGATTTATTCTGTCGCACAATATAGATACTGCCAGGGTTCTATAAATCACTCCCATAAATGTCTTCACCCCCTTGTTATTTATCACCTCCACCCATATGGATTCTGTATCTTCCAATCTAAGATAATGCCTTGCTATCATTCTTATCCCATCTTGTACTAACAAAACTACCCCACCACCCTTTCCTCCCTGCCTGTCTTTATGAAAAGAGTATTTTGATCCCCTTGTAACCATGTCTCTATAATGGCTATAAGATCATACCCATTATCCTCAATTTCTGCCATAAATGTATCTATTATGTGCCAAATACACCATGCGTTTAAGTAAATAACTATTAATGTTGCCTTTTTATCATTTTTTCCCCTTGACCCCATTTGCTGCTATTAATATGTTTGTACACTCTGTCGCTTTCTGTCTCACTGAGTATCTTAACCTTAGTAGGTATCTTGCAATGCTGCCATATTGTTTTGCTTTGTAAGCCTAACCATCACCTCTCCAGACACCTCTACTTAGTTTAAAGCCCTCTCAGGGCTGTGGGGGAAATCGGGGCTAGTCCAGGGGTGGTCCGGTAGGCCGGCACTCGGTGGGGTCAGGAGGGGAAGACCAGCGATCATGGAGAAGGGGGCTTGGCAAAACATTGGAAGACCAGCAATCTGGAGGGTGGCGATGGGGGCGGGCGGGGGGGTGGGGGGGGGGGGGGGGGGGGGGGAGTGGGCAGAGCATGCACCAATCTCCCCAATGACAGACCAGTGCATGCGCAGTGGCCGGCTGAGCACTATGCTGCCTGCCTCTCAAGTGGGATGAAGCCCCGTCCCCCACTGACTGCCATTAATCTCTCCAAGGCACTCTGTGATGCTCACAGTGTTGGAGCTTGGTTCAGGTAAGTACGCCCAAAAATCAGGTGGGAAATTCTCCTGTTTTGCCGCTCATTTTACACTTAGTTTTTTGGGGGAGATTCTGTTGTTTAATTTAGCTCCTCAATCTCTCTACTCTGAACATCTTTCCTTGGTTTACCTATGTTGTTTGTACCGACATGGACAATGACAACAAGTCCCTCCCCCTCCCACTGCAAGTTCCTCTTCAGCTGAGAGCAGTTGTCCCAAACCCTGTACTAGGCAGGCAACACAGACATCAGAGCTCACACTCACTGCTATAGAGAACAGTGTCAATCCCCCTCACTATACTGTCCCCTACTACCACGATATTCTTCTGTGCTCCCCTAACTTGAATGGCATCCTGCACCATGTGCCATGGTCAGTCACCTCAACTATCCTGCAGCCCCCACTCTCATCCAAACAAGCTGAAAGAACCTCAAATCCGTTGGATAATTACAGAGTTAACACTCCTACGCTCTGGGTCCCCTTGCCTACCGCAGTTGCAATAATACCCTGATGTCCCTGACCACTTTCCAAATCAGAAGATTCTATCCTAAGGGGTGTGACTACCTCCTTAAACAAAGTGTCCAGGTAACTCTCGCCCTCCTTGATGCGTTGCAATGTCTGCAGGTTAGCCTCCTGCTCAATGATTCTGTGCCGAGCTCCTCAAGGCATAGGCACTTCCTGCAGACATGCTTGGCCAGGATAACACTAGGATCCAAGAGCTCCCACATGCAGCAGCTTTGACACATCACCTGTACTGCCATGCTTATGAGCTTTAACTAATTACTTAATTATTTAATTCAAATATTTATTTTCTTTGTGATGAACCTTATCATAAATCTTCAGTACTATATTAAACCATTGGAAAATTGACCTTGACCACTTACCGGATATTCACCAGACACTCACCAACAGCTCATTCCTTGTCTGTAGAACAGCAGAAACCAATTCCCACAGGGTGAAAAAGTTAGAAAAGCAAAGAGGTACTGCACTCCCCTCCTCACTGAACTCTGCCTTCTCCCCAAGCTTCAATGCTCTGTCAAAGGCCAAGTCAGTACTCTGTGTATATGGAACTCCAGGCGAATGTGTTTTTGGAATTCCAGATGACTGTGTATAGGCAATTCTGCATGACTGTGTATTTGGAATACTGGGTGTCTGTGTACTTGCAGTGATGAGTGACTTTGTCTTTGGAATGAATGGTGTCAGTGTATTTGGAATTCCAGGTGACTGTGTATTTGGAAGAAAGGGTGACTGTGAGCTTGGGATGCTGGATGACTGTATGTGGAATGCTTGGTGACGTTTATATGGAATGCTGGGTGACTGCATTCGGAATACTAGTTTTTGTGTATTTGGAATGATATGTGTATGTATTTTGAATGCTGTGTGACTGTATGTTTATAAAGCTCTGTGTGCCTGTGCATTTGGAATGCTGGGTATCTGTGTATATGGAATGCTGGGTGTCTGTGTATATGGAATGGTACGTGTATGTATTTGGAATGCTATGTGACTGTATGTTTAGAAAACTTTGTATGTCTGTTTATATGGAATGCTGGTTGACTATGTATGTGCATTGCTTGTGACTGTGTATTTGGAATGCTGTGTGACTGTGCACATGGAATACTGGGTTACTGTGTATATAGAATGCTGTGTGACTGTGTACATGGAATACTGGGTTACTGTGTTTATGGAATGCTGTGTGACTGTGTACATGGAATACTGGATTACTGTGTTTATGTAATACTTGGTCGTGTGTATGAAATGCTGACTATTTATTCCGAATGCTGGCTGACTGTGTATATGAACTATTGAGTGACTGTGTATATGGATTCTGGGTGACTGTGTATTTGAAATGCTGGGTGACTATGTATTTGGAATGAATGGTGACTGTGTATAGGGAATCCTACATGACTCTGTATATGGAATGCTGGGTGCAGTTTATATGGACTGTTGGCTAACTCTATATTTGGAATAAAAATAAAATACTGTGGATGCTGGAATCTAAAACAAAAACAGAAAATGCTGAAAATCTCAGCAGGCCTGGCAGCATCTCTGGAGCGAGAATAGAGCCAACGTTTCAAGTCAAGATGACCCTTCATCAGAGCTATATTTGGAATGTTGTTAGACTGTGTCATTGGAATGCTATGTGAATTTGTACTTGGAAAGTTGGATGACTGCACGTGGAATACTGCGTAATTGTGTATATGCAATGCTGCGTGACTGTTTATATGGAATGATTGTTGATGGTGTCTATGGTATACTGGGTGAGCGTGTATTTGCAATGCAGGGAGATTGCATTTTTGTAATACCAAGTGACTGTATTTGGAATGTTGGTTGACTGTGTAAATGGAATACTGGACGGATGTATATATAGAATGCTGGATGACTGTATTTGGAACATTGGCTGACTGTGGGTTTAGAATGCTGCAAGCTTGTGTATATGGAATGCTGGGTGATTGTGTATTTGGAATGCTGGGTGACTGCGTACATGGAAGGCTGGATAACTGTGTAGTTGGAATGCTGGATGATTTTGTATATGGAAAGCTTGGAGACTATATACAAATGCTCAGTGATTGTGTATATGGAATGCTCAGTGACTGTGCAGTTGGAATGCTGGGTGACTGCATATCGAATGCTGGGTGGCTGCATATTTGGAATGCTAGGTGACGGCGCATTTAGAATACTGGATGACTGTACACTTGGAATGCTGAGTGACTGTGTATTTCGAATGCTGGGTGATTGTGTATATGGAATATTGGGTGGCTATGTATTTGGAATGCTGGGGAATGGGAATGCAATAATTTAGGGGAATGGATAGTTGTTTTTGTGGCCGAAAACAAGACTTCCAGATGGTATGTTGCCTCCCTGGTGCTAGGGTCAAGGATGTCTCAGAGTGTTTACAGGACATTTTGGAAGGGGAGGGTGAATATCCATTGGTCATCATACATGTCGTACACATCGGTACCAATGATATTGGTTAAAATAAAGGATGAGGTGCTAAAAGCCAAATATAGGAAGTTAGGAAGTAAGTTGAAAAGTAGGATCTCAAAGATGGTGCCACCTGCTAACCAGAGTAGAAATAGCAGGATACATCGAATGAAGACATGACTGGAGAGATGGTGCAAGAGAGAGGGTTTCAGATTCCTGGGACATTAGTGCAAGTTCTGGGGTAGATGTGACCAGTACAAACAGAATGGATTGCACCTGGCCAGGACTGGGACTGATGTCCCACGGTGAATATTTGCAAGTGTGGTTGGACAGCAGGGGAATAAGAACCTAAGGAGGGTGATAAGGGAAAGAGAAACAAGGACAGTAATAAAAGGGAGAACAGTAAAATGCAAAAATTGTAGACAGGGTAATCAAGGGCGAGAAATAAATAAGGCCATAGTACAAAGAAAGGTTAGGATGATTAAAAATGGCAAAAAGGCAAAAAGGCAGGCTTAATGTACGAAGCATTTGGAATAAGATAGACAAACTGATAGCGTGAATCAGGGTAAATGGATATGATCTCATAGCTATTACAGAGACATGGTTAAAAGATCAAAACTGGGAACTTATTATTGAGGGAGACACTAGCAGGCCCAGAGAATACTGTGCCGGGCCTGCTAATCATATGGAAATATCAATTTCCATGATATTTCCATATGATAATCAACTCCACACCAATTTCTGGCCTGGAGCTGATGATGCCAAAAAACTTAGCCTGGGACACGTGCGGAGACCATGGCGCCCAGCGTGAATCCTGTGAAATGTCTGCTGCTGATGTCTCCCAGCCTGCTGTGCTACCAGAGCAGCGCAGTGGGCTGGGAGATTTGCCCTCATAATGTCGATGGGACTGGCTGCTAAACAGGCTTCACAATTTGGTGCAGGAATGAAGATCCATAAGTTAGGGAACTGCCCATGAGAAGTCAAAACAGCAACAAGCATTTCACAAAAGTGTCAAAATGGGCCATTCAATGAGTGAATGCTGTAATAAGAATAATAAATGCAAGAAGTGTGGAAAAATGGATCCCATTGTAAAATCTGGTTGGGTTAGACCAGCTTCCCCTGACAGGAATATTCAGTAGATGAATCTGTGTACCTTCAAGAAGAAGATCAAGTTGCATTGGTAGTGTCCTAGGCCCAACAATCTTCAGCTGCTTCATCAATGACCTTCCTTCTGTCATAAGGTCAGATGTGGCGATGTTCGCTGATGATTGCACAATGTTCAGCACCATTTGTGACTCCTCAGATGCTGAAGTAGTCCATGTTCAAATGCAACAAGATCTGGACAATATCCAGGCTTGGAATGACAAGTGGCAAGTAACATTCGCGCCACACAAATGCCAGGCAATGACCATCACTAATAAGAGACACTCTAACCACTGCCCCTTGACATTCAATGGTGTCACCATCACTGAATCCCCCACTGTCAACATTCTTGGGATTACCATTGAGCAGAAACTCAACGGGACTCACCACATAAACACAGTGGCTGCAAGAGCAGGTCAGAGGCTAGGAATACTGTGGCATGTAACTCAACTCCTGACTCCCCAAGGCACAAGTCAGGAGTGTGATGGAATACTCCCCACCTGCCTGGATGTGTGCAGCTCCAGTGACACTCAAGAAGTTTGACATCATCCAGGACAAAGCAGCCGCTTGATTAGCACCACATCTACAAATATTGATGCCATCTACAAATATTCAATCCATCCACCACCGACGTTCAGTAGTAGCAGTGTATACTATGTACAAGATGCACTGCAGCAAAGATCCTTAGACAGCACCTTTCCAAACCCATGACCACTTCCGTCTAGAAAGACAAGGGCAGCAGATAAATGGGAACACCACCACCTGCAAGTTCCCCTCCAAGCCATTCACCATCCTGACCTGGAAATATATCATCGCTCCTTTGCAGTCGCTGGGTCAAAATCCTGGAATTCTCTCCCTAACAGCATTGTGGGTCAACCTACAGAACATGGACTGCAATGATTCAAGAAGGAAGCTCATCAGCACCTTCTCAAGGGCAACTAGGGATGGGCAATAAATGCTGGCCAGCCAGCGACGCCTATGTCCCACGAATGAATAAAAAAAATTCTGCATAAAGAATTTACAATATAGAAGAAAAGATTTATGACTGTGAAGAAGATAATGTCCAGGAATATGAAGAAATCCAACTGAATGAATCATGTAGTTTCTGGGTGATTCCAAAGTTAAGTGGACAATCTATGAGGTTGGAGGTTGATACTGGTACTGCTGTATCTTTAATTCCTGAGACTACATACCAACAACAGCTGAAGCATCTTCCTTTAAAACCAGCGGGTGTGATTTTAAGGATATACATAGAAGAGATTGAGCTGTTAAAAGGTTACATCATGGTCAACATACATTGGAATTCTACTGCCCCGCTTGCCATGGAATCAGAGCGTCTGATGGACGGACAATGGAAATGTCCATTGACCTCAGGTGGGATTTCCGGTCTCGGGTCGAGCGAGGCCATAAAATCCCACCCATAGAGTTGAGTGGAGAAACATCAGAGCTGCCTCTCCCTGTGATCCATGGTAATTTTCCAGCTCTACTTGGAAGATCATGGTTGGAGAAGATGAACCTTAATAGGACTGCTGTAAACAGATGGGTCAATGCCAAAACAGATCTCCAGCACCTTCTGGATAAATACAAGAGTGCATTTGAAGAGACATTTAGCTCAGTGAAGAGAGTTCGTGTGAAACTCAAATTAAAGCCCAATAATCAACCAAAAAGTCTCAAAGCAAGAGTGGCTCCATATGCAATTTAAGGAAAGTTTATTTATTAGTCACAAATAGGCTTACATCAACACTGCAACAAAATTACTGTGAAAATCCCCTAGTCACCACATTCCAGCACCTGTTTGGGTATATTGAGGGAGAATTTAGCATGGCCAATCCACCTAACCAGCACATCTTTGGACTGTGGTAGGAAACCGGAGTACCCAGAGGAAACCCACGCAGACACAGGAAGAATGTGAAAACTCTGCACAGACAGTGATCCAAGCCGGGAATCGAAGCCCTGACACTGTGAAGCAGCAGTGCTAACCACTGTGCCACCCTCCCAAGTTCATAGAAGAATTAGTATGACCTGTTAACACTGGTGTGTAACAGCCGGTTAGAATGAGTACCAGCTACCCCATTATACCTATCATGAAACCAGATGTTTTGGTTCATATTTATGGTGATTTAAAAATAACCTTAAATCCAATGTTGTGTGCTGATCAATATCCACTTCTTTTCATTGAAGATTTGTTTGCTGGGTTATCAGGTGGACAGAAATTCAGCAAAACTGAGATCTACTGCATCTGAACAAACCATTGAAAAGCTCAACAAAATTTTTGCAAGATTTGGTAAACCATAACAGGTTGTTAGCAATAATAGTTCATAGTTTACCTCAGAAGAGTTTGAGGATCATCTCAAAGTAAATGGACTCAGCATACAAAATCTGCATCTTATCATCCTTCACGCAATGGGTTAGCTGAACGATTCATACAATCCTTGAAGCATTCATTAAAACTTTCAAAAGATCAAGGTACATTATCACATCATGTGAATAGCTTTTTGGTATCTCATTCAAACACCACTCATGCGACTACCCAAATTTCACCTGCATTACTACGCTTAAACAGAAAATTGAGAACTATGTTTGATTTGTTGTTACCTCCAAAAACTTGAGAGATAGTAGAGCGTCAACAACAATCTCAAGTTTCGAGATAAGATGTGAGGGCAAAGCTCTCATTTCAACAAGGAGATCGAGTGTTCACGCAAGTGAGAAATGGTTTAGCAAAAACAGGTCTAATTTCTTACACGATTCAAAGCGAAGATGAACTAGTTTGGCGACACCTTGCTGACCAATTGTTGTCATCTTGAAATGATTTCTCAGAATCACCACCAGAAGTGCCAACGTCTTTAGTTCCTAGTGTTGTGAATACTACTACGAAGACTTAATTGAATCTGAGCCACCTGATGATTGTGTCTATGCTACTATACCACGTGACAATGATGTAGAATAGATTCCAAAAGAAGAAGTATCTACTGAAGTTCCAAATCTTATATCTAGGGTCAAGGACAGCCAAAGAGGAATAAATGTCTTCCTGATTTACTTTTTTACTGACTGTGTATAATGATTAATTATGCACAGTACCGTGTCTAGAGTATTATTATTGATTCTATGTATAACTTCTTAGTAATTTGTTGTCATGACCATAGAAGTAAGGGGGGAGGGATGTTACATAATTAAAAGGGTTGCAGGTAACTTTAAGAGTATAGTACTTTAAGAGTTAAGAACTATAGTAGTGGGCGGCACGGTAGCACAGTGGTTAGCACTGCTGCTTCACAGCTCCAGAGACCTGGGTTCGATTCCCGGCTTGGGTCACTGTCTGTGTGGAGTTTGCACATCCTCCTCGTGTCTGCGTGGGTTTCCTCCAGGTGCTCCGGTTTCCTCCCACAGTCCAAAGATGTGCGGGTTAGGTTGATTGGCCGTGCTAAAATTGCCCCTTAGTGTCCTGGGATGTGTAGATTAGAGGGATTAGCGGGTAAAATATGTAGGAATATGGGGGTGGGGCCTGGGTGGGATTGTGGTCGGTGCAGACTCGATGGGCCGAATGGCCTCTTTCTGTACTGTAGGGTTTCTATGATTTCTAAGAGCTGATCACATGATTTGATATTGACGTCATTGGGATGTTACCACAGGCTGCTGTTTTACTTTCAGCCTGTATACTCTGCAGTGCAGAGAACATTTCTTTCAGTAAAACCTGCTATATGTGTGGTGAACCATCGTTGGTTCCCACTAGATAGTACTGAGCCAGGGTCTGGCCAGTACTACAAGTATGTATATAGGTTGCTGTTGGGGTTAGGGATGGGTTGTTCTACTTGTTGCTGTTGGGGTTAGGGTTGGGCTGTTACACCTGTATTATAGTTATTATGGTACATCCCAGTCGGGCTCCGCCTCCTGGGAGAGGTATAAAGGTCACTGCTCTGTCTGGGACCCCTCAGTTTGGGATCGTGTACTATACATGGTAGCTTTGTTGTAACAGTAAATAAAAACCTTTATTTCCTGAGCATCTCAAGCCTCGTGTGTGATAACGCGCATCAATATGTTAGTTTGAATCCACAGATGCAACTCACATTCTTTCATTTTTGTTAAAACCCACAACCCATAACATAGTTAAGATATTACAGATCAGAAACAACTGTGTTTAACTTAAATAAAATGAATTACAATGAAATGAGGATAGAGTCAACGAAAGTGGGTTGGGCAGATAGATTAGCAGAAAAGAGAGTAATCAAGATGTGGCGGGCAAATAAGGAGGTAATTTATGACCCTCAGCAAAAATATATCCCAGTAAGAAGGAAAGATTCTAAGAGAGCCAACCATGGCTAATCAAGGAAGTTAAGGTATGTACTAAGTTAAAGAAAAAGCAAATAAGGAGGCAAAAGTCAGTGATAGCCCCAAAGACTAGGATAAATTCAGGAGCCAACAAAGGAGGACGAAAAAGATAATGAAGAGACAGAAAATAAACCATGACGACAAACTAGCAAGGAATATAGAATCTGACAATAAGAGCTTCTTTAAATATATAAAAAGGAAGAGAGAAGTCAAAGTGAATGATTGTTATGCGGAACAAGGGTATGGCAGAAGAGTTAAACAAATATTTTCATCAGTTTTTTACGGTGGAAAATACTTTGAATGTTCCATTAATGTTAAAAAATGTGGAGGAGGATTTAAGTACGATCACCATCACCTAGAAAAGTAGTATTAGACAAACTAGCAAGGCTAAATGCAAATAAGTCCCCTGGCCCTCATGGCTTGCATCCTAGCATCCTAAAAGAAGTAGCTACCGCAAAAGTAGATGTATTTGGTTGTAATTATCCAAAAATCTTTGGATTCTGGAGAAGTACCGAAGGATTTAAAAACTGCTCACATGGCACCTCTAGTCAAAGAGGTACGGAGGCAAAAAGTAGGTAACTATAGGTCGATTAGCCCAACATCTATTGTTGGAAAAATGTTGGAATCAATTATTGAGGAAGTAATAGCAGCACATTTGGAAAATCATAATCTAATCAAACAGAGTCAGCATGGTTTCGTGAAAGGGAAATCATGTCTAGACTATTTTATTAGAGTTTTTCAAGTAAGTCTCAACCAGGGTGGATAGAGGGAAACCATTAGATGTATTGATTTTGAACTTCCAGAAGGTGTTCAAAAAGGTACCTCACAAAAAGTTAAGTCATAAGTCCATCATTTTGAAGGTAGTATATTGGCATGGATGGAGAATTGGCTAATGGACAGGAAATAGTTAGTGGCGATAAGGGGTTCTTTTTCAGATTGGTGACCTGTGACCACTGGGGTTTCACAGGGGTCAGTGCTGGGACTACAATTGTTTACAATCTACATTAATGACTTGGAGGAAGGAAGTGAATGTACCGTAGCCAATTTTCAGACAACACAAAAATAGGTTGAAAGGCAAGTTGCAAGAGCAATACAGTTTACAAAGAGGTATTGGTGGGTTAATTGGTCAAAAAGTTTACAAATGGACTATAATTTATTGAAAATGTGAAGTTGCTCATTTTGAAGGGAAAACAAAAGAACAGAGTATTATTTAAATGGAGAAAAACTGCAGAAAGTTGCAACACAAAAGGACTTAGCGGTACTTGTGCACGAAACACAGAAAGTTAGCACACAGGTGCAGCAGATAGTTAGGAAGGTTAATGGAATGTTGGCCCTTATTTCAAGGGAGTTGGAGTCTTAGAGTCGGGAAGTCTTGTTTCAACTGTACAAGGTACTGGTGTCTCTTCATTGGACACAGGTGAGGTCCCTGAGGATTGAAGGATAGCGAATGTGGTACCGTTATTTAAGAAGGGTAGCAGGGATAACCCGGGAAATTATAGGCCAGTGAGCTTGACGTCCGTGGTAGGGAAGTTGTTGGAGAGAATTCTTAGAGACAGGATGTATGCACATTCTCATTAGTGACAGACAGTATGGTTTTGTAAGAGGGAGGTCATGCCTTACAAATTTGGTGGAGTTTTTTGAGGAAGTAACAAAAACGGTTGACGAAGGAAGGGCCGTGGATGTCGTTTATATGGATTTCAGTAAGGCATTTGACAAAGTCCCTCATGGCAGGTTGGTTAAGAAGGTTAAGGCTCATGGGATACAAGGAGAGGTGGCTAGATGGGTAGAAAACTGGCTTGGCCACAGGAGACAGAGGGTAGCAGTCGAAGGGTCTTTTTCCGGCTGGAGGTCTGTGACCAGTGGTGTTCTGCTGTACTGGGACCTCTGCTATTTGTGATATATATAAATGATTTGGAAGAAGGTGTAACTGGTGTTATCAGCAAGTTTGCAGATGACACGAAGACGGCTGGACTTGCGGATAGCGATGAACATTGTCAGACAGTACAACAGGATATAGATAGGCTGGAAAATTGGGCAGAGAAATGGCAGATGGAATTTAATCCAGATAAATGCGAAGTGATGCATTTTGGAAGAACTAATGTAGGGGGAGTTATACAATAAATGGCAGAGCCATTAAGAGTATAGAAACACAGAGGGATCTAGGTGTGCAAGTCCACAAATCCTTGAAGGTGGCAGCACAGGTGGAAAAGGTGGTGAAGAAGGCATATGGTACGCTTGCCTTTATAGGACAGGGTATAGAGTATAAATGCTGGAGTCTGATGTTGCAGCTGTATAGAACACTGGTTAGGCCACATTTGGAGTACTGCGTCCAGTTCTGGTCGCCGCACTACCAGAAGGACGTGGAGGCTTTAGAGAGAGTGCAGAGAAGGTTTACCAGGATGTTGCCTGGTATGAAGGGTCTTAGCTATGAGGAGAGATTGGGTAAACTGGGCTTGTTCTCCCTGGAAAGACGGAGAATGAGGGGAGACCTAATAGAAGTGTTCAAAATTATGAAGGGTATAGATAGGGTGAACAGTGGGAAGCTTTTTCCCAGGTCGGAGGTGACGATCACGAGGGGTCACGGGCTCAAGATGAGAGGGGCGAGGTATAACTCAGATATCAGGGGGATGTTTTTTACACAGAGAGTGGTGGGGGCCTGGAATGCGCTGCCAAGTAGGGTGGTGGAGGCAGACACGCTGACATCGTTTAAGACTTACCTGGATAGTCACGTAATAGTCTGGGAATGGAGGGATACAAACGAATGGTCTAGTTGGACCAATGAGCAGCACAGGCTTGGAGGGCCGAAGGGCCTGTTTCCTGTGCTGTACTGTTCTTTGTTTGTTCTTTGTCTTTGTCTTTGGTGAGACCGCATCTGGAGTACTGTGAGCAGTTTTGGTCCCTTTATTTAAAGAAAGATAATGGGTGGGATTCTCCAGCCGCCTACGCCCACAGACTGAAAATTTGCATCCGACCTTTGATTGATTTGTCAAATTTTCTATCTTGACTGCTACAATTCCCAGGCAAAATGGGAGAATTTTGGCAATCATTTCATGGAGAGAAGGTTAGTTCAGGAAAGGTTCACTCGGATGATAACCGGGATGGAGGGATTTTCTTATGATTTTTCTATACGGGGAGACAATGGCCTGGTGGTATTATTGCTGGGCTATTAATCCAGAAACTCAGCTAATGTTTTGGGGACCCGGGTACAAATCCCACCACGGCAAATGGTGGAATTTGAATTCAATTTTTAAAAATCTGGAGTTAAGAATCTACTGATGACCATGAAACCATTGTAGATTGTCAGAAAAACCCATCTCATTCACTAATGTCCTTCAAGGAAGGAAATCTACCGTCCTTACCTGGTCTGGTCTACATGTGATTCCAGAGCCACAGCAATGTGGTTGACTCTCAACTGCTCTCCAAGGGCAACTGGGGCTGAGCAAAAAAAGCTGGCCAGCCAGCAAAGCCCATGTCCCACGAATGAATTTTTTTTAAATCAAAAAAGGTTAAATAGGTTGGGTCACCACTCATTGGAGTTTAGAAGCATGAGAGATGGTCTCATTGAAAAATATAGAATTCTTAATTCCCTTGATAGGGTAAATGCTGAGAGGATGTTTCCCCTCATGGAAGAGTCTAGGGTCAGATGGCATAGTCTCAGAATAAAGAGGTGCCAATTTAAGACTGAGATGAGGAGGAATTTCTTCACTCAGAGGGTTGTGAGTCTTTGGAACTCCTTGCCGCAGAGAGCTGTGGAGGCAGAGTTCGTATGTATATTTAAGATAGATTTTGATCAGTAACGGAATCAAGGGTTATGGAGAAAGAGCAGGAAAATGGATGCGAGGAATGTTGGATTCTATTATCCTATTGAATGGCGGAGCAGGCTCAAGGGATTGAACAGCCAAATCCTGTTCCTATTTCACATGGTCTGATGGTCTTATGGTTACTGTGCATTTGGAATGGTGGATCACAGTGTATTTGCTATGCTGATTGATCATGCATATGCCATGCTACATGACTGTGTATTAGGAATGCTGTGTGACTGTATACATGGATGGCTACGTGGCTGTGTATTAGGAATACTGTGTGACTGTTTATATGGATGGCTGCATGGCTGTGTATTAGGAATACTGTGTGACTGTTTATATGGATGGCTGCGTGGCTGTCTATTAGGAATGCTGTGTGACTGTTTATATGGAATTCCAGGTGATTGTGTATCTGAAATGCTAGGCGACTATGTTTGTGGAATATGGGGTGACTGCATTTGTAATGCTTGATCACTGTGTATATGGAATGCTCAGTGATTGTGCATATGCAATGCTGGCTTAATTTGAATATAAAGTGCCGTGTGACAGTGTACATGGAATGCTGTTTGTGTGTATATATGGAAGCTGTGTGAGTGTGTACATGGAATGCAGTGTGAATGTGTATATGGAATGCTGTGTGAGTGTGTATGTGGAATGCTGTGTGAGTGTGTACATGGAATGTTGGGTGACTGTGTATATGGAATGCTGGGTGACTGTTCTACGGAATGCTGGGTGAGTATATATATGGAATGTTGTGTGACTGTGTATATGGAATGTGGGTGTGTGTATATGGAATTTTGTTTGAATATGTATATGGAACGCTGTGCGATTGTGTATATGGAATGCTGTGTGATTGTGTATATGGAATGCTGGGTGACTGTGTATTGGGAATGCTGGGTAACTGTGTATTTGCAGTGCTGGCTGACTTTATTTGGAATGCTAGGTGACTGTGTATTTGCAGTGTTGGGTGACTGTATATTTGAAATGCTGGGTGACTGTGTATTTGCAGTGCTGGGTGGCTGTGTATTTGGAATGCAGGGTGGCTGTGTTTTTGGAATGCTGAGTGACTGTGTATTTGCAAAGCTGGGAGACTGTGTGTATGGAATGCTGGGTGACTGTATTTGGAATGCTCAGTGATTGTGTATTTGGAATGCTGGGTGGCTGTGTATTTGAAATGCTGGGTGGCTGTGTATTTGGAATGCTGGGTGGCTGTGTATTTGGAATGCAGGGTGGCTGTGTTTTTGGAATGCTGAGTGACTGTGTATTTGCAAAGCTGGGAGACTGTGTGTATGGAATGCTGGGTGACTGTATTTGGAATGCTCAGTGATTGTGTATTTGGAATGCTGGGTGGCTGTGTATTTGGAATGCTGGGTGGCTGTGTATTTGGAATGCTGGGTGACTGTGTATTTGGAATGCTGGGTGACTGTGTATTTGGAATGCTGGGCGGCTGTGTATTTGGAATGCTGGGTGACTGTGTATTTGGGATGCTGGGTGACTGTGTATTTGGAATGCTGGGCGGCTGTGTATTTGGAATGCTGGGTGGCTGTGTATTTGGAATGCTGGGCGGCTGTGTATTTGGAATGCTGGGCGGCTGTGTATTTGGAATGCTGGGTGACTGTGCATTTGGAATGCTGGGCGGCTGTGTATTTGGAATGCTGGGTGACTGTGTATTTGGAATGCTGGGCGGCTGTGTATTTGGAATGCTGGGTGGCTGTGTATTTGGAATGCTGGGTGGCTGTGTATTTGGAATGCTGGGTGACTGTGTATTTGGAATGCTGGGTGACTGTGTATTTGGAATGCTGGGTGACTGTGTATTTGGAATGCTGGGTGGCTGTGTATTTGGAATGCTGGGTGGCTGTGTATTTGGAATGCTGGGTGGCTGTGTATTTGGAATGCTGGGTGGCTGTGTATTTGGAATGCTGGGTGACTGTGTATTTGGAATGCTGGGTGGCTGTCTATTTGGAATGCTGGGTGACTGTGTATTTGGAATGCTGGGTGACTGTGTATTTGGAATGCTGGGTGACTGTGTATTTGGAATGCTGGGTGGCTGTGTATTTGGAATGCTGGGCGGCTGTGTATTTGGAATGCTGGGTGACTGTGTATTTGGAATGCTGGGTGACTGTGTATTTGGAATGCTGGGTGACTGTGTATTTGGAATGCTGGGTGACTGTGTATTTGGAATGCTGGGTGGCTGTGTATTTGGAATGCTGGGCGGCTGTGTATTTGGAATGCTGGGTGACTGTGTATTTGGAATGCTGGGCGGCTGTGTATTTGGAATGCTGGGTGGCTGTGTATTTGGAATGCTGGGTGACTGTGTATTTGGAATGCTGGGTGGCTGTGTATTTGGAATGCTGGGCGGCTGTGTATTTGGAATGCTGGGCGGCTGTGTATTTGGAATGCTGGGCGGCTGTGTATTTGGAATGCTGGGTGGCTGTGTATTTGGAATGCTGGGCGGCTGTGTATTTGGAATGCTGGGCGGCTGTGTATTTGGAATGCTGGGTGACTGCATCAACATTGCAAAATTTGGAAAATGAAACATAATGTGGAATATTGTGAGGTTGTCCATTTTGGCATGAAGAGTAGGAAAAAAACATTATTTAAATGGAGATTGACACTAGAATGCTGTGGTACAGAGGGATTTGGGTGTCTTTATACATGAATCACAACAAAGTTAGCATGTCAAAGAACAAAGAACAATACAGCACAGGAACAGGCCCTTCGGCCCTCCAAGCCTGCGCCGCTCCCTGGTCCAAACTAGACCATTCTTTTGTATCCCTCCATTCCCACTCCGTTCATGTGGCTATCGAGATAAGTCTTAAACGTTCCCAGTGTGTCCGCCTCCACCACCTTGCCTGGCAGCGCATTCCAGGCCCCCACCACCCTCTGTGTAAAATACGTCCTTCTGATATCCGTGTTAAACCCCCCCGTCACAAACAAAGAACAAAGAACAAAGAACAATACAGCACAGGAACAGGCCCTTCGGCCCTCCAAGCCCGCGCCGCTCCCCGGTCCAGGATTGAATCCTGAATCCAGGATCCCCGCCCAATTTTCCAGCCTATCTACATACCAATATCCTATCCACCGAGCTGTCCCTCACAGCTACGATGCTTTGTTCATTACAACCTATTAACTCACCCCCACCCCCCCATTCCAGACCATGTGATCTCCAGGGAGAGGCGAAAACCCAGAGTGAAAAAACCCCAGGGCCAATATGGGGAAAAAAAAAATCTGGGAAATTCCTCTCCGACCCCCTGAGGCGATCGAAACGAGTCCAGGAGATCACAATGGCCCTGATCGGAAAATGCTTCCCAACCTTAGTCATTTCCACTTCCACGAACACCATATGAATTCCCTGCCCCCGAGACAGGTTCCCAACTATCCGCAGTCTCGCTCTGTACTGGCACCAGCAAGATGATCATAGAATGAAGCCTTGAAACGAGAAACAAGGAACAATTAGCCCGCGCCGCTCCCTGGTCCAAACTAGACCACTCTTTTGTATCCCTCCATTCCCACTCCGTTCATATAGCTGTCTAGATAAGTCTTAAACGTTCCCAGTGTGTCACCTTGAACCTATGACCCCTCGTGAACGTTACCACCGACCTGAGAAAAAGCTTCCCACCGTTCAGCCTATCTATGCCTTTCATAATTTTATGCACCTCTATTAGGTCACCCCTCATCCTCCGTCTTTCCAGTGAGAACAACCCCAGTTTACCCAATCTCTCCTCATAACTAAGCCCTTCCATACCAGGCAACATCCTGGTAAACCTCCTCTGCACTCTCTCTAAAGCCTCCACGTCCTTCTGGTAGTGTGGCGACCAGAACTGGGCGCAGTATTCCAAATGCGGCCGAACCAACATTCTATACAACTGCAACATCAGACCCCAACTTTTATACTCTATGCCCCGTCCTATAAAGGCAAGCATGCCATATGCCTTCTTCACTACCTTCTCCACCTGTGACGTCACCTTTAAGGATCTGTGGACTTGCACACCCAGGTCCCTCTGCGTATCTACACCCTTTATGGTTCTGCCATTTACCGAATAGCTCCCCCCTACGTTAGTTCTCGGTAGAGTAAGTAACTAGGAAGGCAAATACAATGTTGGCCTTTATTGCAAGGATGACATATAAAAGTAGTGAGGTCTTGCTACATTTGCATGGAATTTTCATGAGACCACACCTAAAGTGCTGTGAACAATTTTGGTCTCCTTATTTAAGGAGGAAAATACCTGCATTGGAAGCAATTCAGAGAAGGTCCACTAAGATGATTATTGGGATGAAAGGGTTTGTCATTTGAAAAAAGGTTGAGCAGCCTGGGGCTGAACTCATTGGAGTGAAGAAAAATGAGAGGAGATCCGAATGAAACATATAAGATTGTGATTAGGCTTGACAGGGTTGATGCTGAGTAGATGTTTCCATTTGTGGGAGAATCTAGAACTAGAAGGCACCATTTAAAAATAATGGGTCTCCCATTTAAGATGGAGATGAGGAGACATTTCTTCTCTCAAAGGTTCCAGAATATTTGTATTTCTCTACTTTAGACTGCAGTTGAAGGTGGGTTATCTATTCCAGGCTGAACTCGACAAATTTTTGATCAACAGGAGGCAGGCTGGAAAATGGAGTTAGGCCACAAATTGATTAGCCATGAGTTTTTGAAGGGCAGAATTGTCTCAAAGGGCCAAATGGTCTACTCCTGTTCCTAATTCTTATATTCTTATGTTCAAGATGCCTGTACATTTGGAATGGTGGCTTGTCTATGTTTCTAGAATGCTGGATGATAGTGCAGCTGGAACACTGGAAGTCTGTGTACATAGAATGCAGTCTGCCTGTGTTTCTGGAATCCCAAATATCTGTGTATCTGGAATGTTAAAAGTCTGTATATTTGGGATGCTGGATTGTGTGGTTATTTGGATTGTCTGTATATCTGAAATGTTAAGTGTCCATCGATCTGGAATGTTGGAAAACTTTTGTTTTTGGATGCTGGCTGTCTGTGTATCTGGAATCTAGGATGGGTGTATATCTGAACCTCTGAAATGTCTGTAAACCTGGATAATTAGACTATCTGTGTATCTGGAATACTGTGTTTTTAGAATGTTAGGCGTCTCTATCTGCAATGCTGGGTGTCTGTGTATTTGCAATGCTGAGTGTTTCATTATTTGCAATGCTGGATTCCCATGTATCTGCAATGCTGGATGTCTGCATATCTGCAAAGCTGGATGTCTGCGTATCTGCAATGCTGGGTGTTTGTGCATCTGCAATGCTGGTTGTCTGTGTATCTGCAACGCTGGTTGTCCGGGACGTGTGTGTATCTGCAATGCTGGATGTGTATGCATCTGCAATGCTGGATGTGTGTGTATTTGCAATGCTGAGTTTCTGTGTATCTGCAATTCTGGGTGTCTGTGTATCTGCAATGCTGGGTGTCTGTGGTATCTGCAATGCTGGGTGTCTGTGTATCTGCAAAGCTGAATGTTCACATGTATCTGGAATACTGTGCTCCTTGCTGTCTGTATATCTGGGACATTGGATTGTCTGTTTACCTGGAACACTGGGTCCCTGTTTATCATGAATGGTGAATGCCTGTGTTTCTGCAATTCTGCATTATCTTTGAATCCAGGATGAAGGATGGATGTGTATCTGAAATGTTGGATTCACTATGTGTTAATAATTTCCGATCTGAAATGTTGCACTGTTTACGTATATAGCTGGGTGCCAGTGTATCTGGGATTTAGGGTTTCTGTGTTTCTGGAATACAGGAATAACTGGTTCTGGGATATTGGATTAGTGTGGAATTAGCTGGAATTCTAGGCTGTCTGTATTTGCAATTCTGGATCACCTATGCATCCAGAATGCTGATTGGGGGCATTTCAGAACTGCTGGATTCTTCTTGCATCTGGAATTGTGTATTGTTCATTCATCTGGAATGTTGTGTGTCTGAGGATCTGAAATGCTGGATTGCCTCTGTTTCTGGAATCCTGGTTTTCCGTGTATCAGCATTACTGAATACCTGTGAATGTGGAATGTTGAGCGTTTGTGTATCCAGAATGCTGGGTAGGCTGTTCAACTGGAATTCTCAAAGACACCTGTATCTGGATTGCTGGATATCTATACATGTGGAATGTTGATTTGTCCCTGAATCCAGCATACTGGGTTGTCTGTGTATATGGATGCTGGATTATCTGAATATCTGGACTGCTGTCTGTTAGGCTATCTGGGATATTAGATTATCTGTGTATTTAGTATTCTCCATTATCTCTGTATCTAGATTGCCTCTATTATCTAGAATGCTGGCTGCCTGTGCCTCTGGAATACTGAGTGTCTTCGTATCTAGAATGCTAGGTTGCCTGTTTCAGGAATGCTGTCAGTGTGCGCGTATGCTGGATTTTGGGATATCAGGATTATCATGGTTTTGTGCATGGGAAATCATGTTTTACAATTTTTATAGAGTTTTTTGAAGGGGTGACCAAGAAAATAGATGAGGCCAGTGCAGTAGACATTATCTACATGGACTTTAGCAAGGCCTTCAATAAGGCCATGGCAGGCTGATCAGTAAGATTAGATCACATGAAATCCAGGGAGAACTGGATACAAAATTGGCTTGCCGGTGGGAGACAGAGCGTGATGGTAGAGTTGTTTTTCAGACTGGAGGCCTGTGACCAGTGGTGTGCTGCAGGGATTGGTGCTGGGTCCACTGATGTTTGCCATTTATATAAATGATTTGGATGAAAATATAGGAGGCATGGTTAGTAAGTTTGTGGATGATACCAAAATTGGTGGGTAATGGACAGTGAAGAAGGTTATCTAAGAGTATAACATGATCTTGATCAACTGAGCCAGTGGGCTGAGGTATGGCAGATGGAATTTAATTCAGATAAATGCAAGGTGTTGCAATTTGGTAAGTCAAATCAGGGCAGGACTAGACAGTTAATGGTAGGGCCCTGGGGAGTGTTGTCAAACAGAGAGACTTAGGGGTGCAGGTACATTGTTCCTTGAAAGTGGCATCACAGGTAGACAGGGTGGTGAAGAAGGCATTTGGCACACTTGCCTTCATCAGTCAGAGCATTGAGTACAGGAATTGGGACGCTATGTTACAACTTTACCAGATGGGGCGGCACGGTAGCACAGTGGTTAGCACTGCTGCTTCACAGCTCCAGGGACCTGGGTTTGATTCCCGGCTTGGGTCACTGTCTGTGTGGAGTTTGCACATTCTCCTTGTGTCTGCGTGGGTTTCCTCCAGGTGCTCCAGTTTCCTCCCACAGTCCAAAAATGTGCGGGTTAGGTTGATTGGCCATGCTAAAAATTGCTCCTTAGAGTCCTGAGGTGCGTAGGTTAGAGGGATTAGCGGGTAAATATGTAGGGATATGGGGATAGGGCCTGGGTGGGATTGTGATCGGTGCAGACTCGATGGGCCGAATGGCCTGTTTCTGCACTGTAGGGTTTCTATGATTCTATGAACTTTACCAAACATTGGTAAGGCCACATTTGGAGTACTGCATACAATTCTGGTTACCCTGCTATAGGAAGGATGTTATTAAACTGGAAAGGGTGCAAAAAAGATTTACAAGAATGTTACCAGGACTGGAAAGTTTGAATTATAAGGAGAGGATGGATAGGCTGGGATATATTTCCCTGGAGTGTGGGACAATGAGGGGTGACCTTATAGAGGTCTATAAAATCATGAGGGGCATAGATAAAATTAATAGCCAAGGTCATTTCCCCAAGGTAGGGGAGTCCAAAACTAGAGGGCATAGGTTTAAGGTGAGAGAGGAAAGATTTAAAAGGAACCTGAGGGGTAACTTTTTCATGATGTGGAGATGCCGGCGTTGGACTGGACAGTAAGACGTCTCACAACACCAGGTTAAAGTCCAACAAGTTTATTTGGTAGCAAAAGCCACTAGCTTTCGGAGCGCTGCTCCTTCGTCAGGTAAGTGGGAGTTCCGTTCACAAACAGGGCATATAAAGACACAAACTCAATTTTCAAAATAATGGTTGGAATGCGAGTCTTTACAGGTAATCAAGTCTTAAAGGTACAGACAATGTGAGTGGAGAGAGTATTAAGCACAGGTTAAAGAGATGTGTATTGTCTCCAGACAGGACAGTTAGTGAGATTTTGCAAGCCCAGGCAAGTCGTGGGGGTTACAGATAGTGTGACATGAACCCAAGATCCCGGTTGAGGCCGTCCTCATGTGTGCGGAACTTGGCTATCAGTCCCTGCTCAGCAACTTTGCGTTGTCGTGTGTTGTGAAGGCCGCCTTGGAGAACGCTTACCCGAAGATCAGAGGCCGAATGCCCGTGACCGCTTAAGTGTTCCCCAACAGGAAGAGAACACTCTTGCCTGGTGATTGTCGAGCGGTGTTCATTCATCCGTTGTTGTAGCATCTGCATGGTCTCCCCAATGTACCATGCCTCGGGACAATGTGAGTGGTCAGCATGAATGAGTTGGGCCGAAAGGCCTATTTTCATGCTGTATATCTCCATGACTCTGACTCTATGTTTATCTGGAATGCTGAACTTCCATGGCTGTGATATTATTGTTTGATCTAGTTTGATGAAGATCTGGAGTGTTTGCACTATCTATATATTTGGATTATAGGTTGCCCATGATGTTGGCTTAGGTTTATGATTCATTGTCCATTTGGATTGGATTGAACTGAACCTGCCTCTTAGCTGGTGAATGATCTATGTTTACATACCATATATTTTAGTATTTTACCTCTCAGTTGAGTTGCATTGGTTCCTGTGGTAAAACTTTCTCTGTTCGGAAAGTATTGGATGACATGCTTCCACAGTATTAATCAATGCCAACTTGGGTATAGAGCATGTGCTTTCACCATAATTTCTCCCGCCTAATACAGTTTTTCCAATTACACCGGATGCCTGATACTACTTCATCTTCGTTCTTGAGTTAATTTTTTTTTTCTATATTCTTTTATCATAGGGCGGCACGATAGCACGGTGGTTAGCACTGCTTCTTCACAGCTCCAGGGACCTGGGTTCGATTCCCGGCTAGGGTCACTGCCTGTGTGGAGTTTGCACGTTCTCCTTGTGTCTGTGTGGGTTTCCTCCGGGTGCTCCGGTTTCCTCCCACAGTCCAAAGATGTGTGGGTTAGGTTGATTGGCCATGCTAAAAATTGCCCCTTAGTGTCCTGAGGTGCGTAGGTTAGAGGGATTAGTGGGTAAATATATAGAGATATGGAGGTAGGGCATGGGTGGGATTGTGGTCGGTGCAGACTCGATGGGCCGAATGGCCTCTTTCTGTACTGTAGGGATTCTATGATGACTTCTATTCTATGATGATAAACCGAAGGAAAGCTAAGTGGAGAGTGGCATGATTATGCAAATGACTTCTGCACTATTTACACTGATAAAACGTCTTCACCATGAGGCATAGAACATAGAACAGTACAGCACAGTACAGGCCCTTCGGCCCTCGATGTTGTGCCGAGCTTTGTCCAAAACCAAGATCAAGCTATCCCACTCCCTATCATTCTGGTGTGCTCCATGTGCCTATCCAATAACCGCTTGAAAGTTCCTAAAGTGTCCGACTCCACTGTCACAGCAGGCAGTCCATTCCACACCCCAACCACTCTCTGAGTAAAGAACCTACCTCGGACATCCCTCCTATATCTCCCACCATGAACCTTATAGTTATGCCCCCTCATAACAGCTACATCCACCCGAGGAAATAATCTCTGAATATCCACTCTATCTATCCCCCTCGTCATCTTATAAACCTCTATTAAATCGCCTCTCATCCTCCTCCGCTCTAAAGAGAAAAGCCCGAGCTCCCTCAATCTTTCCTCATAAGACCTACCCTCCAAACCAGGCAGCATCCTGGTAAATCTTCTTTGCACTCTTTCCAATGCTTTCACATCCTTCTTATAGTGAGGTGACCAGAACTGCACACAATATTCCAAATATGGTCTCACCAAGGTCCTGTACAGTTGCAGCATAACCCCACGGCTCTTAAACTCAAACCCCCTGTTAATAAACGCTAACACACTATAGGCCTTCTTCACGGCTCTATCCACTTGAGTGGCAACCTTCAGAGATCTGTGGATATGAACCCCAAGACCACTCTGTTCCTCCACATTCCTCAGAACCCTGCCGTTGACCCTGTAATCCGCAACCTTGCCCTGCCGTATGCCCCTATCCCTCTCCATTGCAATAATGAAAGACACCGAATTGTGGTCACTATCTCCAAAGTGCTCTCCCACAAACAAATCTAACACTTGGCCCGGTTCATTACCTAGTACCAAGTCCAATGTGACCCCACCTCTTGTCGGCCTATCCACATATTGTGTCAGGAAACCCTCCTGCACACACTGTACAAAAACTGCCCCATCCGAACTATTCGACCTATAAAGGTTCCAATCAATATTTGGAAAGTTAAAGTCACCCATGACAACTACCCTGTGACCACCACACCTATCCATAATCTGCTTTGCAATTTCTTCCTCCACATCTCTATTACTATTTGGGGGCCTATAGTAAACTCCTAACTACGTGACCGCTCATTTCCTATTTCTAACTTCAGCCCATATTACCTCAGTCGGCAGATCCCCCTCGAACTGGCTTTCTGCAGTCGTTAAACTAGCCTTGATTAACAATGCTACCCCTCCACCTCTTTTACCACCTTCCCTACTCTTACTGAAACATCTATTCCTCGGAACTTCCAACAACCAGTCCTGTCCCTGTTCTAACCATGTCTCCACGCTGGCCACAACATCGTAGTGCCAAGTGCCAATCCACGCTCCAAGTTCACCTACCTTATTCCGGATGCTCCTTGCATTGAAGTAGGCACACTTCAACCCACCTTCCTGTCTGCCGGTACACTCCTGCGACCTTGATACCCTCCTCAGTACCTCACTACATTCAACACTGGCTCCTGGACTACAGCTCGTTTTCCCATCCCCCTGACAAATTAGTTTAAACCCCCCCCGAAGGGCCGTAGCAAATTTCCCTCCCAGGATATTGGTGCCCCTCTGGTTCAGATGCAAACCGTCCTGTTTGTACAGGTCCCACCTTCCCCAGAATGTGCTCCAATTATCCATGTAACTGAAACCCTCCCTCCTACACCATCCCTGCAGCCACATGTTTATCTGCACTCTCTCCCTGTTCCTCAACTCGCTAGCACGTGGCACCGGCAACAAACCAGAGATGACAACATGGATTGGCTTGGCTCTCAGCTTCCACCCTAGCTCCCTAAATTCCTGACAATGAAGCATTTATCAGACTGCATGATCCATGAGAAATTTTTATGGGCCTAAATATACCTAACTTGAAGAATTAAACACAATGAGACGAGGACTCAACTGAGAATTCCATTCTTATCTCATATTATAAATAAGTAACAGATAGAATAATAAATAATAATGATAATTTGCATTTAACTTTTAGCTGCTCAGTCAAGTGTCTCAGAGAATCAATAAGATGTTTCTGGAAATAAACCACATTCTGGGGGTATACACAGTCAGGCAGTAAAGCCCACTCTCTCTTTGTGTGTTTTAATAACAGGGCTAGTTAAACACCCTTATACAAGGTGTTGCCTCAGGAGGTGGTTGTGGGGTCAGAGGGGAAAGTGGCAAGGAATGCTGCTGCTCAGGTATTCTGCCAACTCACTTACCTAAATTGTAATGGTAAGCTTTCTTGTCTGTTGAACGAGCTTCTTGCAATGTATAAAAACTTTAAAAAGGGGTTCATTGCAACCCAAAAGCTGGTATATCTCTACTTTTGATTTCCACAACATAACTTTGTTTATAAGTGTTAATCAGAGATTTAAAGCTATTTCCCTGATTCCCAGTAAAGTTGGGGTTAAAACTAGTGGGTATATTTTGTGCATGGCGAACTAGAATAGGTGCTTCAGTGTAAGGGGGTCTTACAACTATTATTTACTCTGTCAGTGGAGATTTAATATTGTAATCACTGAGATTTCGAGGAACTCTTTTCAAACTTGGATTGTTATTTAAATTAAAAGTGTTTTTAAAAACAAGAAAAATAAAGAACCCACAGCTTTTTTTTTAAATTGCTCTCGCACCTACATATGCATTGTATTTACAGCAGCGGATTCTCTTCGCGGATGTACGTTTCAGTTACCTGATTCTAATTTTCCACAATGGAGTTTCTGAAACAGCACGTGAAGGAGCAGACAAATGGGGATGAATAAATGTGCTGTTGAATGTACAACAATGCTGTACGGGTCTTTTTCCTGATATACATTATACTTAATGCAGTCTTTTCTAAAGCTAGCTCTGTGAATCGAGTCTACTGAAAGAAAGTTACATAGGCTTTTTGTGTACAAAGAATAGAAATCTTCCCCGTTTGAAGTCCTGTTGGGATTCTGTCTTTTCAGTGAATGGGTTTGGTTGTGAATGTATGATGCCGGATGCCATGCCAGATTAAAGCAGCGACTATGACTGCAGTGTGGGCGGTAGCGCAGCTACATGTTGAGCTGCTTGTGAAATTTGCGTGTTTCCGATGTTATGGATTATCAGTTTTTTTTTAAAAATAACCACAAATGTATTTTGTTCTGAGCAACAACTTGTTGAAAGGACTGTCACCAAACCTGCTGAGTATTTCCAGCATTTTCTGTTTTAACTTCAGAAATTCAGCATCCGCGGTATTTTGCTTTTGAAAAGGTCACTGTTTTTCTCTCCACTGATGCTGCCAGGCCCGCTGAGTATTTACAACATTTTCTGGTTTAATTTAAAGGGTCTCTCTTTTTACCTTGTAAAGTTAAAGGAACCATTTCCCACCACTACCGATTCTACCAATTCTACCAGCAAATGAAACGGTTTTTGTCTGCAGACTAAAACCATTGTTACAATATTACAGCCCTGTTACATCATTTTTCTATGTTATCAAATCTTAGGCTTCTGTCACTGAAAATTAAGTGTTTTAAAAGTAAACCAGGTCTTGTCAGAATGGAAGCTAAACCTCAAATAACTCTCCTCTATTGTGCTTTGTAAATTAATTATAAAACGTAACCAATTATGGGGCTCAATAAATCCACCTGTTTGAAGAGTCAGGATTGAAACAACCAAGGGATCATAACTGTTTCAAATGGAAATGAGCAGCTCCACATTACTGTGATTTCCAAAGGGGGAAACCTCCCCCGCCATTCACTCAGTTTGGGATATCAACAAATGCATAATTCGCGCACAAAACGGCGATTTTAAACGATGGACAGTAAAATACATCTCCCAATGAATCAGTCCTGTCTGCGTTTCCAATCCTACATCACCATACTTAATAGGGCGGTTAAAGAAAGCTAGTTTATAATTTGCAAGTCGCCTGTCAATAAATCTTTGCGTTAACTGCGTTAAGAAGTGTGAGGCGTTGCGGGAATAGGGCCTTGGTAGGATGTGGTCGATACAGACTCGATGGGCCGAATGGCCTCCTTCTGTACTGTAAGAATTCTATGATTCTATGATAAGCTATTGGGCAGGAATAAATACATTTTGAATCCAAGCCATTAAAGAAATGCCTGGAAGAAATGTGACCATCATGGCAGCGCACACTCTGATCTTCAGCATCGCAACCTGGCGCCCGGAATTCATACCTGAAGCTAGAGGTAGACCTGTGGTTTATCCTACATTTACAAATCAATTCATACATTTCGGAAGAGCATTTGATGTCAGTTTTCTAGGGAGCCTGCAGTTTTTGACGTTTAGTCCTGGGTAGTGGGCAACTTCCTGCATTCCTCCACATTAATTTACTAACCGGGCTAGAGAGCACTGAAGTTCTCACACGGTCCTCTCCCTGATAAGGTAAGGCACTTTAGTCAGCACTTGTGCTGATAACCCATAAAGAAATGAACCGAATGGCTTTGTCATTAACCATAGATATTCCGTACGCATTGTAATAATGATTCAGAAAAATATGACGGTCTCTGCTGTTAGTGACAAAATTGGTGAGGAAGAGTCTAAAAGGATGAGTTGCCTGTGGCCTCCCATCCTCCCAGCGCTGTTAGAAATTCTGCGAGAGACGCCTGCAGACAGGCAGTGCTGCAGTGATATGATTCTGACAGACTAGGCGGGGGAGGGGGAGGGGGTTACTAAATTTGATCTGTCTTCACTTAGTCCTTGCTGTGACACTCACTCGCTGCTAGATGGCTCTGTGCCCGCGATGACCTCCAGATACAGACAAGTGCCAAAACAATTCCCCCAAACCTCCACAAAGGTCAAACTAAGATAACCAGCGCTTATTGCTTGCAGGCCCGCCCCAAATACTTTCTTATCTTTGAAAGGTCCTGTTTTAAATCTAAGGTTTAGAGGCCAAGTTCCTCGAAAATATTTATAGAATTCTGTAACAAAATGAGGCAAAAGGCAATAAACATCGCTATATGCTTTGCAGGGCGTGTAATTTAATGAATGGGTAAATGTTCTCAATCCTCTGTGTATGTATATATGGTGCAGACTTATTCTCTCAAAGTGCTCCAGCGTAATAACTTTGCCATTATCTTATCTCGAGGTGATGATAGCACCTAATGCATCCGGATGTAGTGTGCTGACTTTATTGATTAGCTTAGAGTGCGGTCCATTTGTCGGAGCGAAATTTACAGAATCCTTCAGAATCGTATTGCGTAAAATTCTGAAATACAGACTGCTACTACACGCCTTCCTGCAGAACTATAGTCAAGCATGGTTAAGATCTATTTCCATCGGCTGATGTCGAATAAGATGATGCCAATTGATAAAAGGTGGAAAAATAATATGCAATTGTGTGGCATTTTAACCGAAATGTGGTGAATTGTGTGCGAGTTACTCACGAGTCAAATTGTCAAGAAGAAATGAAATTATAAAATAAAATAGAACTAGATTCATGTATGGTTAGAAATGGCTATGAAAGTTATGCAATGAAAATGAGAAAAAGTATTACTAATATAATGATTCCTGGGCTGCAGAAATCTGGCAAACATGGTGCCAAGACATTCAACGAAAAACGTAATTGCCTTTGATATAATTTCAGATACGTATTTTGAATGTTAGTAAGAATTTCTGCAAAATCACTAACCCAAAAGAAAATAATTGGAAAGAATCCACAATTAACTGGGTTGAGTAGAGAAATGGCTTGATGGGCCAAATGGCCTTCACTGATTCCTTAACTTTCTAATTTTTCACGACATGATGTTCACTGTCAAATGTAATTCGAATTATCAGACCAACTACATGAAATCATACCAGTCATAAAAGAAAACATATCAAAAGAGTTCTAGAGACAAAAGGCATTCAATTGAATTGAGCTTCAATAATTCTGTTTACGATATTATTTCATGTCTTTTATTAACAGTTGATGACTCAAATCTATTTTATCAATGTCATGGCTGTCATCCTTTGCATATTAGCTGTAGGAAAATTGAAAGAGCCCCTTGTGTTTTATATAATTTATTTCGATATATCAAATTTACCAAATGTTCTTCAGTAATGCACTGGAAATGGGCTTTAAACACCTAACATCTAAAGTGTTTAAAGAATGGAGGAAGAATTTGGCCCATCTTTCTGTAGAATCTCATAGGGACTCAGGAACTTGGCAGCTCGGCTGCAAATTATTTCAATTAAAATAGCATGTCTTTAAGTTGGATTTCTTGCCTTTCATGCTTTTCCTAAACCAACCTTAACTTGACCCAGACTATTCCAAAAAGAAACGTTCATCTAAGTCAGAACTGTTTAATTACTTTGGTCCAGTGCCTTTGGACATCAGTAAGACTGAACTATTTCAATTAAAGATAAACAAACTTTGCAAACTTGACAGCTACCCAACCTAAAATTGCTTTTGAAGTTATATCCAAGGTGGCATGGTAGCACAATGGTTAGCACTGCTGCCTTATAGTTCCAGGGACCCAGGTTCGATACCCATCTTGGGTCACTATTTGTGCGGAGTCTGCACATACTCCCCGTGTCTGCGTGGGTTTCCTCCAGCTGCGCTGGTTTCCTCCCACAGTCTGAAAGAAGTACAAGTTAGGCATTGGCTAAGCTAAATTCTCCCTCAATGTACCCTAACAGGCACCAGAATGTAGCGACTTTTCACTGTAGCTTCACTGTAGCTTCAATGCAGCGTTAATGTAAGCCTACTTGTGACACTAATAAATAAGCTTAGACTTCCAGTGCAAACAAAATTAGACCAAGTCCTGCATCTCCTCTCCCCAAAGAGATAGCCAAAGTGGAAAAGACTGCACTGAGTATCACCAACATTGGGAAACCTGCATCCATTGCCAAACAATAAGTAAAGGCCAAATCTCCCCACGGGCCAAGCATCGACCATATCCTTTATCCCCCCTCAGAGGGTGCCCTACCATTGTTGCCATGAAAAATAGCGAAGTCTGAACTCACCCTAAAAATGAATGGGTTTATCACTCGCCCAGTCGAGAAATCTGCACCAAATGCCCTTCTCTAAAAGCGAAAAGCAATATAAATACAGAGGATGAAAGTGATGTGGCAGTGAACTAATGAACATGTTACACAAACATGGATTGTATTGCTTTGAGTTTGGAATTTGACAGGATCGGTACAGAGCTACAATTTTATCTGGCTGGAGAATTCAGAACAAGGGAGGATGATGTTAAACTTAGAACTTGCTCATTTAGCAGTGAAATTAGGAACTATCTTCTCACACAAATGGTAATGAAAGTCTGAAACTTGCTCCTCCAAAAGGCTGAAGATGATGTGCCAATTTAAATGTTCAGGAGCGAGATTGATATATATCTTAATCTGGTAAGGGTAGCAAGAGATATGGGAGAAAGATCGGTAAATGGCGTTATGATACAGATGGGTCATGATCGTATTTAATGACAAAGCGGGTTTGAGGGGCTGAATGCCCTACTGCTGTGCCTTTGTTGGCGATGGGTTTGGAAAGAAAGGTTAATTTGCTATAAAATGGAAGAAATGCAGGTAATTGAGTAAGACGCACAATGTAATGCCTAAATATATCTTCAAAGAACCCAATCGGTAAAACGATGAATTTCAACGCTTTTCAGATAATTAAATACCCTTTATTTTTATTATTTCCGACATCAGAACAAAATTGTCTGAAATATTAATGGCGCACCTTATGTTGCAGACGGTTAAATAGCTCACTCTGTATGAACTTTTTCCACGTGAATTGGAAAGTAACAAGACAAGGTGTCAGCTGACCACATCGCAGGTAATTTTTTTAAAAATGCAGTTGTACTCTATTCTGTGCTGAATGTAACACAAACGACACCTTTAACAGTAGATATGTGCTTTTACCTTTAGCAAAATAATAAATGCAAGAAGGATTAATTATATGAAAAGTATTCAAACCCATCACATTACCATTCGGGTACTTTGAAGGTATATCACGG
Source organism: Mustelus asterias (assembly GCF_964213995.1). NCBI lineage: Eukaryota > Metazoa > Chordata > Chondrichthyes > Carcharhiniformes > Triakidae > Mustelus > Mustelus asterias. The sequence continues at coordinate 117,507,309 of NC_135802.1, forward strand.
GCTTACATGGTGCTTCTAACCAATTACCTGCATTTTCCCCCAACTTATTGCAAATGTGACCTTTCCATCCAATTTGATTGCAAGTTCCTGGTGTGTATATACTATCTCTGTGTCTAGGAGCTGGTCATTCGCTTCGCATGTGATGGCTGCTATTAATGTTAATACTCTCTGACGGTTGGAGCCTAAATAAGTGTTTCTGACATAATACAGAAGCTTTTGGAGGTGGATAAACGGGCAGACGGTTTAATGAGGCGAGTTCAGCCAGCCGAGGCCATACGTCTGACAGCCAGGCAACTTCACTCAAAGGATTGCACAGAAAGAAAAAAATACTCCAGTATGGAGAGATCTCCATGTCTTTTGTAGCCGCATCCAGCGTTGACAAAATTAGAGAGCTGAAATAAAGTATTATCAGAAAACGGCCCCCATTGTTATATCGCTGGATAATACTGTGGGTAACAGTTTATAAAATTAAAAGCTTACACCATACGCACTCACGACGGCTGTAAATACAGATTTTCGAAAAAAAGGATTACGTTTTAAATCCAAAAATGCCTGCCGGAGGTGCCAACAATAAGTTAGTAATGACTTGCAATTCAACCTGTTGTACTGAACTGCACTCAGGAATTACTCATTGAAATTGATGTATAAACTGTAGATCAACATTGATGTAGATTTCACAGTCCCTACAGGGTCCGGGAGATTCCTATAGTGACACATACCCATATCTCAAATCAGCCCGGTACAAAACCCACACTAAACACTCCCCAAAAACAGGATATCAGCAATATCTGGCGTACTAGAATCATATCATTTGTTAAATAGCACGATTAGAATTTTACACGCGTTTAGTCATATCAATGCTTGTTAATTTAAAAGCATTATGTATACACTCTACTTCACAGAACCCACACAAGCTATATACTTTAATCTCACCATAAGAAAAATGGTTAGCAAGGTAGAACTCAAATCAGTAATAACATTTCTTTTTTATTATTTATACGAGATGTCTTTCTTTCGTACATTCCACCCCCCCCTAAATTAACCAAGCCGGCAACAATCAGTGGCGATATAGCTTCATCGGCCACTGGCTATTAGATAAAGTTTTATATATATATATAAATGTGCAAGTTTGTGAACATACATAAAACATCACTTTAAAAACAGTAAATAATATCAATTGCGGGTTGACTTTATTTTACAAAAAACCCCAATGTTTTATTATTTAATGTTCTTAGTTTTGTTTTGCCGAAAGTGAAAAAAAAGACATAAGCGAAGGAGCTTTAATCTCAGGCACACAACACAATGTTTGAAACAGAGACTTGCAGGCTACTAATGAAAGCACGACTTGCAATGTTGTTTGAATTATTCATTTCCTTATCATACTTAATTTATTTTATCTACACTGTGGTATCCGCAGACGGTACTATAATGCCTTGTAAAACATGTCAACATATCTTATTCTAAGTTGTTTCCACAATGGGAAGAGCAAAAACCGGAACAATTGGAATTTATTCTGAAACCCGTTTCTGCAACAATTCACCACCTTTAAGCACGAAGAATGACTGTATTTCCACCCACATTCAGTCATTAAAATGTGCAACTAATTGCAGTTTAGTAAACCTCCTACTGATAGCCAGTTTGTCAAAACAAGTCAAAACAAAAGAGCAGTCATCCGTCCCTAAATATATGTGCAGGCATGTACAAAATATTTAGAGAAAGGCGGGCTTGTACAGATAACTAGTAAACAGACCCAATCAGACAAATAGACAGGTAGACAGATAAATGGACAGGTAGGCAGACAGAAATTCGGTCAATGGGTTTTGGGTAAACATTAAACAATTGCTTCTTGTTCATTTTAAGGCGAGGTCTCCCGGTTTCCTAGACCAACAGCGCCCTCTTTCTACCATTACGTTTCCACGGCACCGCCGCAGCTTGGGTAAGATTCAGCCATTGCACAAACTGACGAGAAGTCCATCGATCAGTTCAGTCCAAGTCACGTTGAATGGCCGCCAAATTCGATAAGCGCCTAAAACGAGTGCGGAATGAACCTAAGTCTGTTGCTTGTGATGTGGGCGGAGCACACACTTTGTGCTGTCTGCCCAGTGACATGAGTGTAGCAGCCAACTGGAGTTTTTTTTTATTTTCAAAAATATACTTGATTCATAAAAAAAACTCTCAAATAAAACATTGCAAAACGACAGGTCCGAAATTACAAACAATGCAAAAAAAGAATCATTTTTACAGTACAATACAGTGCTTATTTACAAAACATTACATTCATTACATTTCATTACTTAAAACTATGTACATACGTCAGAGTTTACTGTGTGCCGTTATTTTTCAGGTTGGCACACAGTTACGCAGGCCGAGGGTATTCTGCAGTTACCCAGCCCTCGGTCTGCCTCGGTTGAGACGCTTTACACGGTGGCCTTTCCCCATTGTGCCTTTGCGGCGGCTGCCCCAAGCTTGAGCGCGTCCCTCAGCACGTAGTCCTGGACCTTGGAATGTGCCAGTCTGCCACACTCGGTCGAGGACAATTCTTTCAGCTGGAAGATCAGCAAGTTTCGGGCGGACCAAAGTGCGTCCTTTACCGAGTTGATGGCCCTCCAGCAGCAGTTGATATTTGTCTCTGTGTGCGTCCCCGGAAACAGCCCGTAGAGCACAGAGTCCTGTGTCACCGAGCTGCTCGGGATGAACCGCGACAAGTACCACTGCACCTCACTCCAGACCTTCTTTGCAAAGGCACATTCCACAAGGAGGTGTGCGACCGTCTCATCAGCCCCGCAGCCACTTCGAGGGCAGCGTGCGGTGAGGTTGAGACCTCGGGCGTGCATAAAGGATCTGACGGGGAGTGACCTTCTCACCACCAGCCAAGCCAGGTCTTGGTGCTTGTTTGTGAGTTCTGGTGATGAGGCATTCTGCCAAATGACATTGACAGTCTGCTCAGGGAACCATCCGACAGGATCTGCCGTCTCCTTTTCTCTCAGGGCCTCAAGGACATTACGTGCTGACCACTGCTTGATAGCCATGTGGTCAAAGGTGTGTTTCCGGAAGAATTTCTCCACGAAGGACAGGTGCTGCGGTACAGTCCAACTACTTGGAGCGTTCTGCGACAATGTGGCCAGACCCATCCTCCACAACACTTGGGACAGGTAGAACCTCAAATAATAGTGGCACTTGTTGTTAGTGTACCGAGGATCTACACACAGCTTGATGCAGCCGCACACAAAGGTGGCCATCAGGACAAGGGCGGCGTTGGGAACGTTTTTCCCTCCATTCTCTGGAGATTTGTGCATCGCCTCCCTCCAGACACGATCCATCTTTGATCTCCAGATAAATTTGAAGATGGCCTGGGTCACTGCTGCTGCGCAGGATGTGGGGATCAGCCACGTACAACAACCCGGACAGTACCTCGCATCGGATCACAAGGTTTTTTCTAATACTTTTCCAATTCAATCAAATCAAATCCAATTCAGAGTCTCAACAAGTTGAGACATTTCAGATCCAGGCTGACAAGACAGGGCGAGCGACCAAATCACCCTGTCCTGGGCCTGATCTACATGAGCCAAGTTGATTGGAGGAGCAAAGCAACACCTCCTCCAAGACTTGAGCTCATTTGCATCTTAGCCAAAAGGCCGAGAAGCAGCTTTTAAAAATTGCTTCATATGAAACATATGAAGCTTCAATGTAACCCAATAACCTCAACCAAGTGCAGCATCCAATCCATGCTACACTTGATCTTAGCCAAAAGGCCGAGAAGCGATCATCCTTTTCTCTCAGGGCCTCAAGGACATTACGTGCTGACTACTGCTTGATAGCCATGTGGTCAAAGGTGTGTTTCCGGAAGAATTTCTCCACGAAGGACAGGTACTGCAGTACGGTCCAACTACTTGGAGTGTTCTGCAGCAATGTGGCCAGACCCATCCTCCGCAACACTTGGGACAGGTAGAACCTCAAAAAATAGTGGCACAAGGTTTTTTCCAGCAGCCAACTGGAGTTGATGGAGTGCTGTGCCCATGAGCAGGGGTTATAAAACTGTGGAGAGGCTAAGCTAGTCTGTACCACTTATAGTAAAGCTGCACCTCCTAAAGGGAAGTTTAATTCGGGCTGGAATCATTCTGCAACAGTTTCTGATCACTTCTCGGCCTTTTGGCTAAGATCAAGTGTAGTATGGACAGGCTGCACTTGGTTGAGGTCATTAGGTTACATTTAAGCTTCATTTGAAGCAATTTTTAAAAGCGGCATCTTGGCCTTTTGGCTAAGATGCAAATGAGATCCAGCCTTGGAGGAGGTGAGTCTGCACCTACTCCAATCAGCTTGGCTCATGTAGATCAGGCCCAAGACAGGAGTGGAGGCCCTGCCTTGTCGGCTTGGATCGGAAATGTCTCAACTTGTTGAGACTCTGAATTGGACTTGATTTGATTGAATTGGAAAAGTATAAAAATAGTTTCTGACCTGTGGGCTGCACTGGAGGCTTTGGTACAGTTGATGAAGAGGGAAAGAGATGTCACCTGGAGGGCAGAGGTCCCCTTCAGCAACGAAAGCAGATAGCCATAGTGATCAGTGTCAGGGGTTCTAGTCCCAAAGACTTAGATGCCGTGAGGCAAGATGATCAATTACCTCTTAGGAGCGGTCACGGCCCATGAATGTATCTTATTCCACCAACCGCACCACTGGATTCAAGTGTTACTTAATCACTCACCAAAAAAGATTACAAACCATATTGCTAATCTTCATATGACTCACCTCGCCCTCGCACAGTTAGCGCTGCTGCAAGTCTCACAGCAACATCTTATAGCTCGCATAGCTGTCAGCTATTCAGCCATGACAGTCACATCCCATTGTAACACACTCACTGGCGCACCTCCACAGAGTCTTACAGAAGGCAACAGCACCCAACTCTGAGGGAAAGGGAATGGCTGCATGTTCTTCCTCCGATAGTCTCTGTGGCCTCTATCATTGGAGTGGTCATAACTAAAGCCATGGCCAGGAGCGGAGCTGAATTCATGGAAGATGAGGGCATCCTCATACCTAATTCTCCTTCCCTCATCCCACAACTCTCATTTACAGACGGTGAAAAACATGCACTTCTTGCTTTTGCTGTCTATTCCCCCTACTGGAACATTACCTTGTGCCTTTCCCCGTTCACATAACCATAAAGTACAATGCAATACAGTGGAAGGCCAAGAGACAATGATGAAGAAGAAAGACCATCACTCCTCCCACACTCTCAGCCAGCAGTTCAGATCCTGTGCATATTTAGAGGATAGCACATGTGTTCTGTTCCATAGGACTTAGATGAGGATTTCAATTGAATGGCCGGGAGAAGACTAATGGACATGCAGTGTTTGGTGCCTTGGCAGGCCTGAAAGAAAGCCTGCATATAATATCACAGAGCATGGAGGAGTCCAGTACCAATTTTGTCACAAGACATAGCATACAGCTTGGATGTCATTCTTTCCAGTGTGGAAGTGGTGGCTAAATCCATCAGCATTCTTGCAGACGCAAGTATGATACAGCATCCACAGCCGATGCCTCAGCTTCTGTTGCAGCAGAAACAGAAACCGCCAAACATCTGGTGCTGCAGTGGAATCTCCGACTGAAGATTGACTTTACTACAATGCAAACTCAGACTGTCCTCATACATGCTCAGCTGGCTGCCATGAGGGCCCAGAATTCAGGGGCCAGAGCTGCTCAAGGGCATCCTACAAGGCAATTTCCAGTTGCCCAAATTAATTACTTACAGGCTTGAGTTTCAGGACTGCCTAGAGCTGATGCTGCCAGAAATCACATGGCAGTCATTTTAACAGTTTAATTGTCTTCAAATTTTTAAAGTATGATCTGAAAGTTCATAACATACTGGAGCACAACAAGCATGACAGTATGCAATTCTGGGCATTGCCTTTAGAAAGGATGTGAAGGCTTTAATGAGGATGCAGAAAAGATTTATGAGAATGATTCCAGGGACATCATTTGTGACTTTGATAAGAGCCATTTCCATACTGTGGCAGGGGCAGAAATCTGACTAAAGGGAACAGTGGACATCGATGACAGCATGGTTGAGGACTTTATGGAGGACCAAGTTGGGGCGGTAGTTTGAATGGACAATTGACCCAAGGATTGAGAGGTGTGATGACAGCAGACTTGAAGTGGCAGGGAGTAGGGGAGAGAAAACCATTAACAATTTCAACTGACATAGCAGACAGGAAGAAAGATAGGTAGTTGGCAGTTTAGTGGAAATGAGAGTGGTCAAAACCCAAAAAGGTCTGAAAATTAGTGGCCGAAGATGCAAAGGTCTGAGAAAAAGGCAGGTGGTGGAGAAGGAAGAGGAAGAGGGGAAACATAAAGAAGAAGTTGTAGCGGATTTAATGATTAGGGGGACAGATAGCAACTGTTTAAGTCGAATTGAGAGTAACACATGGTATACCTCTTACCTGATGCCAGAATGAGAAACATCCTGAATCAACTTAAAAGGAAATTGGAGATGGAAGGGAAGGGTTCATTTGTTGAGATCCATGTTGGGACCAACAACATTGGGAAGAGTAGGCAAGAGATGTTTGGAGAAAACCAGGAACTCAGAGCTAAATGAAATAAGTCTTCAAGGATCTCTGGATTATGACACAGGCCATGTTGAAATTAAGGATTTAATTCTAGTGACTAGTAACTGATAATGGCCCTTCCTGGCACAAATTATTTCCTATACTAGTGTTTTCAATTATGCTGGAAGAGATGAGTATTAAAAGTTTAAACATCACTTGGAGCAAGTACTGAAGGGTGGCCTGTATGTAGTCTGGGTGGGGGACTTCAATGTCCATCACCAAAAGTGGCTCGGTAGTACCACCACAAACCATAGAAGCATGGAACCCCTACAATGCAAAAGGAGGCCATTTGGCCTATCAGGTCTGCACCAATTGTCCGAAAGAACATCTTTCCCAGGCCCACCACCCCGCGCTATCCCTCTAACTCCACACATTTACCATGGCTAATCCACTAAACATCTTTGAACCCTAAGGGGAAATTTAATGTGGCCAATCTAATAACCTGCACACCTTTTGACTGTGGGAGGGAATGGAGCACTTGAAGGAGATCTACACAGATAGGAGGAGACTGTTCAAACTCCACACAGTCACCCAAGGCTGAAATCTAACCCAGATCCGTGGCACAGTGAGGCAGCCACTGTGCCACCAATCTGGCCAATTGAAGGATTTAACTGCTAGACTGGGACTGTGGCAGGTGGTGAGGAAACCAACAAGAGGGAAAAAACATACTTGACCTCATCCTCATCAACCTGCCTGCTGCAGATGCATCTGCATACTGTCCACAACAGTATCAATAGGAGTGACTGTCCTTGTGGTGATGAAGTCTGTCTTCACATTGAGAATACCCTCCATCATGTTGTGTGGCACTATCACCATGCTAAATGGGATAGACTTTGAACCGATCTAGCAACTCAAGACTGGGCAATGAACAGCAGCAGAATCATACTCAACCACAATCTGTAACCACATGGCTTGGCATATCTCCCCACTTTACCATTAGCACCAAACCAGGCTCAATGAAGAGTGCAGGAGGGCATGCCAGGAGCAGCACCTGACATGCCTGAAAATGAGGTGTCAATCTGGTGAAGCTACAAAGCTGGACTACTTGCATGCCAAACAGTATAATCGCAAGTATTAGACAGAGCGAAGCAATTCTACAATCAACAGATCAAAACTAATCTCTGCAGTCCTGCCATTGCCAACCATGAGTGGTGGTGGACAGTTAAACAACTCACTGGAGGAGGAGACATCACAAATATCCCCATCCTTAATAATGGAGGACCCTAGAATATCTGTGAAAAGATAAGTCTGAAGCATTCACAACAACCTTCAGCCAGAAGCGCCAAGTGGATAATCCAATAGTGATGTCAGTCTTCAGCCAATTTGATTCATTACATGCGACATCAAGAAATGGATGAAGACACTGGATACTGCAAAGGCTATTGGCCGTGACAATATTCTAGCAATAATCCTGAAGACTTGTGCTCCAGACCTTACCGCAACCCTAGCCAAATTGTTCCAGTACAGCTACGACACTGACATAAACGTGGCAATGTGAAAATTGTCCAGGTGCATCTTGTACACAGAAAACAGGACAAATCCAACCCAGCCAATTATCATCCCATCAGTCTACTCTTGATCATCAATAAAGTGATGGAAGGGGACATCAACTGTGCTATCAAACAGCACTTACTCAGCAATAACCTGCTTAGTGACACCCAGTTTGGGTTCCGCCAAGGTTACTCAGCTCCTGACCTCATTACACCCTTTGTTCAAACATGGATAAAAGAGCTGAATGCCAGAGGTGAGGTGTGTGTGACTTGACATCAAGGCAGCATTTGACCGAACATGGCGTCAAGGAGCTCTAGCAAAGCTGGAGTCAATAGGAACCAGGGAGGAAAACCCTCAGACAGAAAAACCTGGCACAAAGTGGGTGGTCTGTGGTGGTTGAAGGTTAATCATCTCAGTTGCACAACATCACTGCTGCAGTTCTTCAGCGTAGTGTCCTAGGCCCAACCATCTTCAGTTGTTTGATCAATAACCTTCCTTCCATCATAAGGTCAGAAGTGGGGATGTTCACAAATGACTGCACAATGTTCGGCACCATTCACAAATCCTCAGGTACTGAAGTAGTTCATGCCTAAATACAGCAAGACTTGGACAATATCCAGGCTTAGGCTGATAAGTGGCAAGTAATATTTGCGCATTGACCATCTCCAATTAGAAAGGATCCATCTATCTATCGCCTCTTGACATTTAATGGCATTACTATTGCTGAATCTTCCACTATCAATATCCTGAGGGCTACCATTGACCATAAACTGAACTGGACTAGCCATATAAATACTGTGACTACCAGGGCAGGGTAAAGGCTAGGAATCCTGCGGCGAGCAACCCACCTGCTGACCCCCAAAGCTTGTCCACCACCTACAGGGCAACAGTCAGGACTCTGATGGAATTCTCTCCACTTGCCTGGATGATTGCAACTCCAACAATACTCAAGAAGCTTGATACCATCCAGGACAAAGCAACCCGCTTGATTGCTACTCCTTCCACAAACATTCAATCCTCCCATCACCGACAAACAGTGACAGCCGTGTGTACAGATGCACTGCAGGAACTCACCAAGGCTCCTTAGCCATCACCTTCCAAACCCATGACCACCACCATCTCGAAGGACAAGAACTGCAGATATCTGAGAACACCACTATCTGGAAGTTCCCCTCCAAGTCACTCACCATCCTGACTTGGAAATATATCCTCCGCCGTTCCTTCACTGTCACTGAGCCAAAAGTCCTGGAATTCCCTCCGTAACAGCACTGTGAGAGTACCTACATCTCAGGGACCGCAGTGGTTCAAGAAGGCAGCTCATCACTACCTTCTGAAGGGCAACTAGGGATAAGCAATAAATGTTGGTCTAACCAGTGACGCCCACATCCTGTAAAATGAATAAAATAAAATCAGAGTGGATGCCATTGCCTGCTTGAGATCCAAAAACTAGCTAAAGAGGGAGTTACCTATAACACCAAAGAGTGTTTCTTATTTCAGTCAGCAGTCCTGACATGCTTCGTGGATGCAAAGAATGAGAAATATTCCTCTTTAAGAAAATGCATTAATGGCGAGGAAGACAACAGTAGATTGTAACTACTTCCTCTTGGGCTGGTGCTGCCTTCTCATGCCAGAAGATAGAGAATTGTACTTTGACAGCAGCACTGCAGAAATTGTCATTTTCATTTACTTGTTTATTTGTTCTGCTTGTGGCACCACTTAATAATCTCATCTTATCTTTCTGTGCTCTTCCCGGCACAAACCACTTCTAAAGAAAAATGATGAGATATTTTCAATAAGAACACAGAATAACAGCAATAGGATTCACCACAGGGTGGCTATACTTGGCTTTCCATCTGCCAGGTGTCAGCAAATCTAGATTGATAACTCCTCCCATGGGCAAACAGATAACTCTTCCAAAACCCAGTTAATAAACCCTTTACACACAGCAAAAAAAATAAATAAATGTGATAACCCCTTCAGGTGCTGCCAACATCTGCACTAATGTCCCTTTCACTCACAACTGAAATCTAGTTTTCACAATTCCTACCCTTGCTGTAACGTTCAAACAAGATGAGCATTGTATAGATAAAAAGACAAACTGGGAGTGCTAATGTTCTGACATGAAGACAGAAGATGCAGGAATTGCACAGATGGTCAGTCAAGAAAGGTTAAGTCTTCAGTTGTGGTCCTTCATCAGAATCAGTGCTGATCAAGATTCCAATTTTAAACTTTCCTTTTCTCGGAGTTGTTTGCATTTGTGGTAGTGTTTGAAATTAGCATTTTCCAGCGGGGTGGTCAGACACGCCTCACAATCAACTACCATAACCGAATTGAAGACAAATTTCTCCACAATGAACATTTACACGAACCCATTTTCAATGGACTCCTCAATAGCTGAGTTGTTTAAGGTAGTCATTAGTTAAGTCAATACAGACCAGAAAGGAAATGGTTTGATTCATAGTTGTGCTGTCAGTGATCTCTGGTGGCGAAGGAGCAGAGGGCATTACAATTGCCTGGAGCACTGCTGGGTTAGGGAAAGAAATGTCAGCCAGAATTTCATTGTGAACTTCATGGGCACTCACTCCTCCCATCATCACTAGCATACACATCACATGATTTTGGACTGTGCCCCGACAGTACCATATTTATTAATCCAAGCCTCATTTTGTTTATTACTGTTTTTGCATAACCTGGAATAAGGTACATTTGTAGAATCATAGAATTTTTACAGTGCAGAAGAACATTCAGCTGGCTGTATCTAAGCCAGATCTGTATCCCACGTCCCTTCCTTTTCTGCATATCCTTGAAAAATGTTTTCTCTTTGGGTGATTGTAGTGTGCAGAGAGGAGAGTGAGCATCGAAACTATGAAGTAGCAAGGTACATATGCCATATAAAAACGCGTTTAATTGGAAAGACTGACCTAGAAATGGAAAACTGGGGGCTGTTTTCAGTGTGGAGGAGAGCACTCCCAAGAAACTTGCTGGTGCAGAAATTATATATGTTACCAACGTAATAGGAAAGGTCATTTACAAGCCTGGTGCAAAGTGAAGCAGTCAGGACGAAATATACAAAAACAATTATTTTAACTCCGTTAAAAAAACTGGATGAGGGCCCTGACAAGGGACCTGAATCATATACCTTAAACCAGGTCCAACACAATAAGGTGCCTCCTATAGAGATAGCCTTGATGATAAATGGCAGATCTCTTAAAATGGAGCCACAGTCACAGTCATAGGGAAGCAGGCATTTTGTTACCAAAAAGGTCTTCAATCATTGAGATTGAGTGTGATTCAGGAGCCATTTGTCCACTCATACAGGGGAAACATTCAAGATAGTAGGGCCAGCAGTAGTTACTGTACCCTACAGAAACCAAACAGTTCAGCTACCTGTTCCAGTAATTGAGGGTCACAGACCATGCCTAATGAGTCGAGATTGGCTGAAGCAGATAAAATTCGATTGGTTGGGAATATTAAACCTATGTGACAGAGGTTTTCAAGAGTTACTGTGCAAATTCTCTGAGGTTTGTCAAAAGGAACTGGGATAAATAAAAGGGGCTTAAGCCAAAATTTATCTGAATCCCAAGGAAACTCCAAAAGTTTTTTGGGCCCACCTAGTGTCTTATATCAGAAGATTGAAGCAAAGCTTGGGAGGTTGGAAGATTTAGCTGTTATAAAACCTGTACAGTTAGCTAAATGGGCCACAACCATAGCCCCTTTCCTCAAACCGGATCATACCGTAAGAATATGTACGGATTATAAACCAAATGTAAATTAAGGAGTTCAGATAGACAGATACTCTATTCCTAGAATTGAGGACCTCTAGACCAGATGGTAGTCTGAAGTACACCAAGTTAGATCTCAGTCATGCCTAATGGGAGCTGGAGTTGGATGGGGATTCTCAGATGTTGGTTACTATCAACACCCATAAAAGGTTATACCAGTATACATGTTTACCTTTTGGTGTCTCATTGGCTTTTGCCATAATCCAATGTATGCTGGAAAGTTTAGTATGGGGCATTCCTGACATAGTGATGAGAAAAAGATTGACAAAAATAATTTAGGCCCCTTCCAGTCAGAAACAGGAGAATTCATAACGGGGAACAAAGAAATGGCTGAGGAACTAAATTTGTACCTTGCTTCTGTCTTCACAAAAAAATATATGAATAATGTACCAGAAATCCTGAGAGAAACAAGTTTTAGTGAGAAGCTGAAGGAAATCAGCATTATTAGAGAAATGGTTTTAGGGAAATTGATGGGATTGAAGGAGGCTAAATCTCCAGGGCCTGATAATCTTCATCCCAGAGTACTTAAGGAAGTGGCCTGGAACTAGTTGGAGATCATTTTCCAGCATTATTTGGACTCTTGAATAGTTCCTACAGATTGGAGGGTAGCTAGTATAAGCCTGCTATTCAAAAAGGGAGGTAGAGAGAAAACAGGGAACTATAGACCAGTGAACCTAATGTCAGTATTGGGGAAGTTGCTAGAATCCATTATCAAACATTTCATAGCTCAGCATTTGGAAAACGGTGGTATCATCAGACAAAGTGAGCATGGATTTACAAAGGGGAAATCATGCTTGACGTATCTACTGGAATTCTTTAAGGATGTAACTAATAGAGTTGGCCAAGGAGAACCGGTGAATGTTGTTTATTTAGACTTTCAGAAAACTTTCAACAAGATCTCACGTAGCAGACTTACTATGTAGAGTTAAAATGCATGGGATTGTGTGCGGGTAGTGTCTTGGGATGAATCGAAAGCTGGTTAGCAGATAGGATGATGTGGAGATAGGAAGATAGGAGATAGGTAGCAGATAGGTAGCAGATAGGTAGCAGATAGGAAGCAGAGAGTTGGCATAAATGGGTAATTTTCTGATTGGCAGGCAGTGACTAGTGGGGTACTACAGGGACATGTGCTAGGACCCCCAATTGTTCACATTATATATGAATGATTTGGAAAAGGGAACTAAAAATATTATCTCCATTGTGCAGATGATACAATGTTGGAGGGATGGTGAGCTGTGAGGAAGATGCAGAGATGCTTCAGCATGATTTGGATAGACTGGGTGAGTGGGCATAACCAGCATAATGTGGATAGATGTGAGGTTATCCACTTTGGTAGCAAAAATAGGGAGGCAGATTATAATCTGAATGGGTGTAAATCGAGAGAGATGGATATTCAGCAAGACCTTGGTGTCCTTGTGTATCGGTCGCTGAGAGTAAGCATGCAGGTAAAGCAGGTAGTAAAGAAGACAAATGCTTTGTTTGCCTTCAAAGTAAGAGGATTTGATTATAGGAAAATAAATATTTTATTGCAATTGTATGGGGCATTGGCCACACCTGGAGTATTGTGTGCAGTTTTGGTGTCTTTATCTTGCTATGGAGGAAGTGCAGTGAAGGCTGATTCCTGGGATGGCAGGATTGCCATATGAGGAGAGACTAAGTCAGTCAGGATTGTATTCATTGAAGTTTAGAAGAGTGAGAGGGGATCTGATCAAAACTTATAAAAATCTAACAGGATTCTTGATTAATAAGGGAATCGGGGTTTGGGGAAAAGGCAGGAAAATGGGGATGAGAAAAATATCAGCCATGATTGAATGGCAGAGCAGACTTGATGGGCTGGGTGGCCTAATTCTGCTCCTACGTCTTATGGTCTTGTGGTCTTATGATTAGATGTGGTAGATTCAGGAAGAATGTTGCGATGGTGGGGTGTCCAGAACTAGGGGGCATAGTTGGAGGATAAGGGGTAAACATTTTCGGACTGAGGTGAGGAGCAATTTCTTCATCCAGAGGGTGGTGAATGTGTGGAATTCACTGCCACAGAATGTAGTTGAGGCCAAAACATTGTGTGATTTCAGGAAGAAATTAGATACAGCTCTTGGGGCTAAAGGGATCAAGGAATATGGGGGGAAGGGGGGAAAATCAGGATATTAATTTTGATTCGCCATGATCAAAATGAATGGCGGAGCAGGCTTGAAGGGCTGAATGGCCTATTCGTGCTTCTATTTTCTATGTTTCTATGTTTTCTATCGAGACTGACGTGTGGATTACAGGAGTCTCACCTGAGGAACACCAGTCAAACTTAGAGGAAGCTTTGAGAAGATTTAAATAAGTGGGTGTCTATTTAAAACAAGAGAAATGCACTTTCCAGGTGAATGAAGTTACATTTTTTTATTCATTCGTGGGACATGGACCTTATTGTGATGTCAGACGTAATAGAGAGTCCAATTACACTAGCATCAAGAACCTTATCAGATGCTGAGAAAGTGTATTCTCAGATTGACAAAGAGAGTCTGGCGGTGATTTATGTGGTGAAGGAGTTTCATCAATATATATATATGGTAGTCATTTTACCATAATGTCAGATCACGAGCTGTTGTTGGATTTATTCCAAGAGGATAAGCTGGTGCCACCAATTGCCTCTGTGAGGGTACAGAGGCGGGCTTTACTGTTAGCTGTGTACAGCTACTCTTTCCGGCATCAGCCAGGGATGCAAATATCGAGTGCGGATACAATCAGCCGCTTACTTCTGCCATAGACAGTACCATCACCATCTGTACCACAAGAAATCATGTTGATGCTACATTTGATGGAGACTTTGCTGATATCAGCAAATCATGTAAAAACTTGGACTGAAAGAGATCCAGTATTATCAAAATTTAAGAGAATGGTGATGCAAGGATTCCTATATGATAAACCAGAGCTATTTAAACTGTACCTGCAGCTTAGGATGGAGATGCCATGCGAGGATGGTTTTTTTGGGGGGGCTCATGTTATAGTGCCACCCCAAGTCTGACAGCTTTTATTACAAGAATTGCATGATGCACACTGTGATGACTTCAGGCTAATGAGGTTGGCTTGTTTGCATATGAACCATCCGATGAGTCCTAATTGATGGTTAAATCAGGGAGCCTCATGCTCCCTACTTAAAGCAGGTATGTCAGACTCCCAGCCTGCATTCTGCAGGGAGCAACTGGGGGGGGGGGGTGGCTGTGTACAGATGTATGGTGTAAATAAAGTAACTTGGTCATGGGACTTTCGCCTCCGTGGAGTTATTACATTGGCAACGAGAAAAAAGGAGTGACCTGAAGGAACTTGCTGAACCGCCTCACATATTGAGGGTAAGCCATTGTTGAGAAAACATGCCGCTGTTTGGGAAATTGGACTCTTTTGACCCCGCAGTGGGGGACTGGGCCCAATATGTGGAAAGGATAAAGTATTTCTTCAGGGCAAACAACATAATCTCAGATGAGAAGCAAATGGTTATCCTGCTGACTGCGTGTGGACCAGCAGCTTTTGCGATTATGTGCAGTTTAACTTTCCCAGAGGCACCGGATACAAAGTCGTTCCAAGAGTTCTCAAACTTAGTTCAAGAGTATTATGACCCTAAGCCATCCTTATCTTGCAGAGGTACCGTTTTTACCCTACATTTAGAGAAGCTGGAGAGTCAATCACCAGTTTCCTAACAAGGCTAAGACGTCTGGCGGAGGCTTGTGAATTCGGGGGGGGACACTAAATGAGATGCTCCGAGACTGGTTGGTGTGCGGAATTAACAATACGACTATACAGAAATGCCTGTTGACGGAGGCCCAGCTGGACTGTAAACAGGCATTACAGCTGGCCTTGTCGTTAGAAAAAATGGCAAGCAGAGCGCATGAGCTCCAAGGTATCCCAATGGAGGTAGGGGCCAACGTCAGGGAGACTGGGTTAGGGCACTACCATTATGGGGCAAGCCACTACATAGCGGCCCTCTGGAAGGATTCGGATACGAGGGAGCCCAAGTCTGCCTATAGAACTGCACCTAGACAAGGTCAGGTTAAGCCCAGAGTGACAGCAGTTCCTGTAGAGCCCTGCCCGACACGACATTGCTATGGTTGCCAGTGTCAGGATGCACAGAGAAAAAGCAAGTCTCCTAAACCAACGTGGCCAAAAAGAACATGTAGGCTGAGGGGCAGGAGAATGCACAATCTGGAAGCCCCCCCTACCTCTGACGAGGAACAGCTATTGTGGGTAGCGATGACAAAATCAGAACCCATCAAATTGTCAGTGAGACTGAATGGATGTCCAATTTTAATGGAGGTCGACACAGGCCATATCGGTCACAGGGGAGACAGTGTTTAACAAGATAGGTACTGGACTCCCACCCTTAGCCCTGACCAAAACTGCGGCAAGGCTGAGGACATATACGGGGGAACCACTGAAAGTGATGGGTTCAACCCATGTGCCAGTTGCTTACGGGAAACAATTAGTTAGGCTCCCATTAATGGTAATGGAAGGTTTGGGACCGAGCCGATGAGGGTGAAATTGGCTAAAAAAGATCCAGCTAGATTGGACAAATACCTTCCAGCTGGAAAATTGTCGCCTGAGTGAGGCCCCTGATCAACTATCCAGAGGTTTTTCGGGAAGGTCGAGGGACAATCAAAGGAGTCAAGGCAAAATTGCACGTCAACCCAGAGGTTGTCCCAAAGTTTTGCAAAGCCCGACCGGTACCATTTGCGTTAAGGGAAAAGGTCGATGTGGAAATCAAAAGATTACAGCACGAAGGAACAATAAAATCGGTCCAGTTCGCGGAATGGCAGCACCCCTGGTTCCTATCTTATAGCCGGATGGCTCGGTGCGCCTTTACGGCGATTTCAAACAGGTGATAAATCGTTAACTCTCAGCAAGACAAATATCCAATTCCCAGGATTGGGGCTACAGGGATTACACCAGCTGAATTATTAATGGAACACCACTTATGGGCATGTTTGGATTTAATATTTCCAGATTTGGCAGGAAGGGTGGAGGCTAGACAAGCCTCCCAGAAAGAAAACCATGACTTGAGGATAAAGCATGGAGTTTTCCAAGTTGATGATTTAGTTCTGGCCAGGACTGATAGGGGTGGCAGGGAAAAAAGTGGAAATAATAGGGCCAGTCTTCTATGTTGTGGAGGTACAAGGTTGTCATGTAAAAAAAAGAGTATGTGGATAATTTGAGGAAGAGAGTTGGGTCTGATACCAGGGATCAATAGGTGTCTCCTGCGGTAGACTCGTGTTCAGCAGTTGCTGATATAGGCATCCTGAAGATGGAGCCTGAAGAGATAGGAGAGGTGCTAAATGAATATTTTTCATCAGTATTCACGCAGGAAAAAGACAATGTTGTCGAGGAGAATACTGAGATACAGGCTTTTGGACTAGACGGGATTGAGGTTAATAAGGAGGAGGTGTTAGCAATTCTGGAAAGTATGAAAATAGATAAGTCCCCTGGGCCAGATGGGATTTATCCCAGGATTCTCTGGGAGGCTAGGGAGGAGATTGCAGAGCCTTTGGCTTTGATCTTTAGGTCATCATTGTCTACAGGAATAGTGCCAGAAGACTGGAGAATAGCAAATGTTGTCCCCTTGTTCAAGAAGGGAAGTAGAGACAACCCTGGTAATTATAGACCAGTGAGCCTTACTTCTGTTGTGGGCAAAGTTTTGGAAAGGATTATAAGAGATAGGATTTATAATCATCTGGAAAGAAACAATTTGATTAGGGATAGTCAACACGGTTTTGTGAAGGGTAGGTCGTGCCTCACAAACCTGATTGAGTTCTTTGAGAAGGTGACCAAAGAGGTGGATGAGGGTAAAGCAGTTGATGTGGTATATATGGATTTCAGTAAAGCATTTGATAAGGTTCCCCACGGTAAACTATTGCAGAAGATACGGAGGCATGGGATTGAGGGTGATTTAGCGGTTTGAATCAGGAATTGGCTAGCTGTAAGAAGACAGAGGGTGATGGTTGATGGGAAATGTTCATCCTGGAGTTCAGTGACCAGTGGTGTACCGCAAGGATCTGTTTTGGGGCCACTGTCGTTTGTCATTTTTATAAATGACCTGGATGAGGGTGTAGAAGGATGGATTAGTAAATTTGCGGATGACACTAAAGTCGGTGGAGTTGTGTATGGTGCAGAAGGTTGTTGCAGGTTACAGAGGGACATAGATAAGCTGCAGTGCTGGGCTGAGAGGTGGCAAATGGAGTTCAATGCGGAAAAGTGTGAGGTGATTCACTTTGGAAGGAGTAACAGGATTACAGAGTACTGGGCTAATGGTAAGATACTTGGCAGTGTGGATGAACAGAGAGATCTTGGTGTCCATGTGCATAGATCCCTGAAAGTTGGCACCCAGGTTGATAGGGTTGTTAAGTAGGTGTATGGAGTGTTAGCTTTTATTGGTAGAGGGATTGAGTTTCGGAACCAGGAGGTCATGTTGCAGCTGTACAAAACTCTGGTGTGGCAGCACTTGGAGTATTGCGTACAGTTCTGGTCACTGCATTATAGGAAGGATGTGGATGCATTTGAAAGGATGCAGAGGAGATTTACTAGAATGTTGCCTGGTATGGTGGGAAGGTCTTATGAGGAAAGGCTGAGGGACTTGAGGTCGTTGTCGTTAGAGAGAAGAAGGTTAAGAGGTGACTTAATAGAGGCATACAAAATGATCAGAGGATTAGATAGGGTAGATAATGAGAGCCTTTTTCCTCGGATGGTGACAGCTAGCACGAGGGGACATAGCTTTAAATTGAGGGGTGATAGATATAGGACAGATGTCAGAGGTAGGTTCTTCACTCAGAGAGTGGTAAGGGCGTGGAATGCCCTGCCTGCAGCAGTAGTGGACTCGCCAACATTAAGGGCATTTAAATGGTCATTGGATAATCATATGGATGATATTGGAATAGTGTAGGTTAGATGGGCTTTAGATTGGCTTCACTGGTTGGCGCAACATCGAGGGCCGAAGGGCATGTACTGCGCTGTAATGTTCTATGTCCTATCCCTGTTGTAAGTGTGGAGGCAGGGCATCCAGCAGTTTCTGAAACAAAAGGGACTGTAGCTACTGAAGAGGATCTCAACCCTGGATTGATGAATTTACCTTTTACAACATCCCACTCAGATTATTTACTCACCGAAGATCATATTAACGAATTGAGACATTCCTCCAGAATCCAGAAGTCTCGTAACCGACTGAACTTGTGACGAATTTTTCCTAAAGTGTCCCTGATATCTTGTTGAGTTGTGCATGTCCATGTTTAATGATGTTCCTTTCTTTCATTCAGAGATGAACTCAGAAGTTAGGGAGAAGGCGTGTAGTAAAGTACCCTACAACCA
This sequence comes from Mustelus asterias, assembly GCF_964213995.1. NCBI lineage: Eukaryota > Metazoa > Chordata > Chondrichthyes > Carcharhiniformes > Triakidae > Mustelus > Mustelus asterias. The sequence goes on from NC_135802.1 coordinate 117,526,513, forward strand.
GAGGGCTTCTCAGTCCATCGAAAGGACCGCACAGCGGCCTCAGGCAAGGCCAGGGGAGGTGGAGTCTGCTTCCTAACCAACACCTCGTGATGCCTAGATGTAGCAACATTGGCAACGTTTTGCTCCCGAGACCCAGAATACCTGACGCTAAAATGCCACCTGATGCACCATCAATTTACGAGGACTCCAGCGAGTGAGTGAAAATAACAGGCTTTTAATCACAAAGAACTGGAACACACCCTTGTAGCTAACCTGGCCCAGACTGAGGCAGGGGGGAGGAACCGTCACCTTTATACCTCGTTCAGATGGAAAAGGAGGAGTCTCGGGTCAGGTGCGGCAGGGGTGTGTCCAGGCATACAACATGCAGTTACAGTGGGTCACCACATTCACCCCCTCCTTAAAAAATAGAGTCCGGCGGGGGTGAGATGGGAGGAACAATATATACAGAGGCATGAAGATATATATACAAGAGTCACGGCTGAAGTAAGACGTCGACCCCTCACAGGTTCAGCCTGTCGGGTGGCTTGATCCGTCGCTGCGACAGCCGTAGTACTGGTTGAGGTGTTGTTTCAGATGGCAGGGTGAAACCGCTCGAGTCCGCCGTCATCCCTTCTGGTCGGGTACTGTGCAGTGACTCCGGGGGCTCAGGCGAGCTGCGTACAGGGGACAAAGAAGTAAGCGGACCTGGTGCTACCTGAACAACAGAGGGGTCTAGGGATGTGGGATGGGGTGGGATAGTGGGCTCCGGGGCACCCGCAGGCACCAGGTCCCGGATAGAGACCGTGTCCTCCCGCCCATCAGGGTACGCCACATAGGCATTTTGGGGGTTGGCGTGGAGTAGCTGGACCTTTTCGACCAGGGGGTCCGACTTATGGGGCCGCACATGCCTCCGGAGCAGAACGGGGCCTGGGTACGTCAGCCACGATGGTAGTGAGATTCCTGAGGAGGACTTCCTAGGGAATGCAAACATCCGCTCATGGGGGTTGGCATTGGTGGCCGTACACAGGAGGGACCTAATTGAGTGCAGTGCATCAGGGAGGACTTCTTGCCAGCGGGTGACTGGAAGGCCTTTAGACCGTAGCGCTAGTAAAACGGCCTTCCAGACTGTCGCATTCTCCCTCTCTACCTGCCCGTTTCTCCTGGGGTTGTAGCTGGTAGTCCTACTCAAGGCTATGCCTTTAGAGAGCAGGTACTGACGCAGCTCATCGCTCATGAAGGAGGATCCCCGGTCGCTATGGATGTAGCTAGGGAAACCGAACAGGGTGAAGAGGCCGTGCAGGGCCCCGACGACCATGGTTGAAGTCATATCCGAGCAGGGAATGGCAACAGGGAATCGGGAGTACTCATCGATAACGTTGAGGAAATAGATGTTGCGGTCAGAAGAAGGAAGAGGACCTTTGAAATCAATGCTGAGGTGTTCAAAGGGGCGGGTGGCTTTTATGAGGTGTGCCCTGTCCAGCCGATAGAAGTGCGGCTTACACTCCGCACAGACTGGGCAGTGTCTGGTTATAGACTGGACGTCCTCAACAGAATAGGGCAGGTTACGGGCCTTAATAAAATGGTAGAGCCTGGTGACTCCCGAGTGACAGAGGTCATTGTGGAGAGTCTGCAGCTGGTTCACTTGTGCGCTGGCACATGTTCCGCGGGACAGAGCGTCCGGAGGCTCATTGATATCATAATTGCAGGTGGAGAGCTCGATCCTCCACCTCAGTATCTTATCGTTCTTAATCTTGCCCCTCTGCGCGTTGTTGAACATAAAAGCCACCGAACGTTGGTCCGTGAGCAAAGTGAACCGTCGGCCAGCTAAGTAGTGGCGTCAGTGTCGCACTGCTTCGACGATGGCCTGAGCCTCCTTCTCGACAGAGGAGTGTCGAATTTCCGAGCCTTGGAGGGTTCATGAGAAGAAGGCCACGGATCTGCCCGCCTGGTTTAGGGTGGTGGCCAGGGCGAAGTCAGACGCATCACTCTCCACCTGGAAGGGGATTGACTCATCCACAGCGTGCATCGTGGCCTTCGCGATGTCCGCTTTGATGCGATCGAAGGCCAAGCGGGCCTCTCCCGACAGGGGAAAAAGGGTGGATTTGATAAGTGGACGGGCTTTATCCGCATAATTAGGGACCCACTGGGCGTAGTATGAGAAGAAGCCCAGGCATCTCCTCAGTGCTTTGAGATTGGTGGGAAGGGGAAGTTCCAGGAGGGGGCGCATGTGGCCAGGATCGGGGCCGATTACCCCGTTCTCCACTACATACCCCAGGATGGCGAGGTGGTGAGTGCGGAAGACACACTTCTCCTTATTGTAGGTCAGGTTAAGGAGAACGGCCGTGTGAAGGAATTTATTGAGGTTTGCGTCGTGGTCCTGCTGATCATGGCCGCAGATGGTGACGTTATCCAGGTTGGGGAAGGTGGCCTGCAGCCCGTTCTGGTCCACCATTCGGTCCATCTCACGCTGGAAAACCGAGACCCCATTGGTGACGCCGAAGGGGACCCTAAGGAAATGATAGAGGTGGCCATCTGCCTCGAAAGCAGTATATTTGCGGTCCTCCGGGCGGATGGGGAGCTGGTGGTAAGCCGATTTGAGGTCAATAGTGGAGAACACCCGGTATTGCGCACTCTGATTGACCATGTCGGATATGCGCGGAAGGGGATACGCATCCAGCTGTGTGTACCGATTAATGGTCTGACTGTAATCGATGACCATACGGTGTTTCTCCCCAGTTTTGACCACCACCACGTGTGCTCTCCAGGGGCTAGTACTAGCCTCAATGATCCCTTCCTTCAGGAGCCGCTGGACCTCAGACCTAATGAAGGTCCTGTCCCCCGCACTGTACCGTCTGCTCTTGGTGGCAATAGGCTTACATTCGGGGGTGAGGTGTTCGAATAGTGAGGGAGGGGTGACTTGAAGGGTCGAAAGGCTGAAATTGGTGCGCGGTGGGCAGTCTACGAACTGTGGGCTGCAGACGGAGAGCGGGGGAAGAGGCCCGTTGTACTGCAACGTGACACTCCTGAGATGGGTCAGGAAATCGAGCCCCAGGAGTACAGGAGCGCAGAGGTGTGGCAGCAACAGGAGCTTGAAATTTTCATACTCGGTCCCCCGAACCGTAAGGTTCACCACACAGCACCCGTGGACATCTACCGAGCGGGACTTTGAGGCCAAGGAAATGATTTGTTTGACTGGCCGCACAGAAAGGGCGTAGCAGCGCACTGTATCGGGGTGGATGAAACTCTCCGTACTCCCGCAGTCGAACAAACAATTTCCTACGTGGCCATTTACCTGGATGTCCATCATGGACCTGGCGAGTTGATGCGGACGGGATTGATCTAGCTGGACAGCTGCCACCGTGGATCCCGGAGGATGATCGACCGGCATCCAAAATGGCAGCTCCCTTGTCTCACACGCGGCTGATGGCGTCCAAAATGGCAGCTCCCTTGTCTCACACGCGGCCGATGGCGTCCAAAATGGCAGCTCCCTTGACTCACACGTGGCCGATGGCGTCCAAAATGGCAGCTTCCTTGACTCACACGTGGCTGATGGCGTCCAAAATGGCGGCTCCCTTGACTCACACGGGGCCGATGGCGTCCGAAATGGCGGCTCCCTCGGGTCGCACGCGGCACTGTTGGGCTTCGAGGATGACTTTGCCCTGCAGACTTTGGCATAGTGGCCCTTCTTCCCGCACCCAGAGCAGAACACCTCCCTTGCCGGGCAGCGTTGTCAGGGGTGCTTCCCCAGGCCGCAAAAATAACACTTCGGACCTGCAACAGCCGCAGCAGTCGAGTCGTTGGTGGGGCGCGGTGTGGCGTAAGTCTGCGGCCCTCCTAGATACTGGGGTGGCAGCGGCCGTGGTGCCCACGATGTAACCGCGTGGTCAGGTGCGTACGCCTCGAGGTTACGAGAGGCCACCTCTAAAGATTCAGCGAGCGTCACTGTTTTTGGTAGGTCCAGCCCACCTTGCTCCAGCAGTCGCTGCCGAATGTAGTTGGACGCGATGCCCATAACGTAGGCATCGCGGATTAAGTCCTCCGTGTACTGCACAGCGGATACAGCCTTGCAGTTACAGGCCCTGCCGAGTACCCGTAGTTCACAGAGAAACTGTGCACTCGATTCTCCCAGCCGCTGTCTTCGGGTAGCCAGAAGGTGACTGGCGTAGACTTCATTTGTCCGTTTACTGTACTGGCTCTTTAGGAGCTCTAGCGCGTCCCTGTACGTCTCAGCATCACGGATAGTGGCATAAACCACGTCGCTTACCCGGGCGTGGAGCACGTGCAGCTTGTCTGATTCGGACTGGACGACAGCAGAGGCTTCGAGGAAGGCTTCAAAGCACTTCAGCCAGTGATCGAAGCTGTTGGAAGCTCCCACAGCTTGCGGATCCAGGTTTAATTTATCGGGCTTTAAAATTTGCTCCATCCTACGAGTTCTGTTTTTTTTTCTCTTTACGATTAAAATTGATGCACCATCAATTTACGAGGAGTCCAGCGAGTGAGTGAAAATAACAGGCTTTTAATCGCAAAGAACTGGAACACACCCTTGTAGCTAACCTGGCCCAGACTGAGGCAGGGGGAGGAACCGTCACCTTTATACCTCGTTCAGGTGGAAAGGGAGGAGTCTCGGGTCAGGTGCAGCAGGGGTGTGTCCAGGCATACAACATGTAATTACAGTGGGTCACCACACCACCCCTACTACCTTCCATGGGAGTTCACTTCCGTTATCGTGACGGCAGTTTACATCCCACCCCATGCAGACATGAAGATAGTGCTGGACGAAATATACACCACTACGAATAGCCTTGAGACGAAACATCCCGAGGCCTTGTTCATCATGGCTGGGGATTTCAATCAGGCCAAGCTCAAGAGCGACTACCAAGTTACCACCAACAAGTCTCCTGTTCCACCAGAGGCCCAAACATCCTAGATCATTGCTACACAAATATCAAACATGACTATTACTCTATCGCCCGCCCACACTTTGACATATCAGACCACAAGGCTGTGCTCCTGCTCCTGGCTTACAAGCAAAATCTGAAGCGGGAGAATCCATCAAAGGAAGTCATGCAATGTTGGTCTGAGGATTCGGATGATCTCCTACGGGGCTGCTTGAAGTCAGTGGACTGGTCAGTATTTGAAAACTCTGCGACCAGCCTGAATGAGTACGCCACTTCAGTAACTAATTTCATTAGTGTATAGAAGACCGTGTGCCAAAGAAGCAAATCCGTGTGTTCCCCAACCAGAAACCATGGATGAACAGGGATATCCACTGCTTGCTGAAGTCCAGGTCTGAGGCATTCAAATCAGGAGATCAAGTTAGACCTCCTCAAATCTAAGGAGATCCATCAAAGATGCCAAAAGACAGTACCGGACCAAGCTAGACTCCCAGGCTAGCCACACCAAGCCCCGCTGATTATGGCAAGGTCTGCAAGACGTAACAGGCTACAAGATGAAGACATGTAAAATCGCCGGCTCCAACGCACCCCTCCCTGATGAGCTCAATGCATTCTACGCCCGTTTTGAGCAGGAGGTCAGCGAGAGTATGCCCTCCACCCTGGAAGCCCTGGATGAACCTGTATATGGGGTCATCATTGCAGATGTCAGAGCAGCTTACTCGAAGGCCAAGCTACGGAAAGCGACTGGCCCGGATGGGGTACCCGGACGAGCACTCAGGTCCTGTGCGGATCAGCTGGCGGGAGTATTCACAGACCTGTTCAACCTCTCTTTACAACAATCTGAGGTCCCTATCTGCTTCAGGAAGATGACCATCATCCCGGTACCTAAGAAAAACCAAGCAGCGTCCCTTAATGACTATTGGCCAGTGGCTCTGATATCCATCATCATGAAATGCTTTGAAAGGCTAGTCATGGCACAAATCAATTCCAGCCTCCCAGACTACCTGGATCCACTACAGTTTGCCTATCACTGCAACAGGTCCACAGCAGACGCCATCTTCGAGATGTTCGTCTTCATCAATGACATGTTGAAGGCTCCGGAGGAGATGCCGTAGCTTCTCCGCTCCGGGGAAGTACTGGACAACGAAGGGTACTCTGTCCACCGTGTCCCATGTTTGTCTTCTGAGGAGGTCGGTGCGGTTTTTCGCTGTGGCGCGTTGGAACTGTTGATCAATGAGTCTAGCGCCAGAGTCTAGCGCCAGCAGAGTCGCTGAGCAGAAACTGATAGCCAAGTTCCGCACACACGAGGACGGCCTCAACCGGGATATTGGGTTCATGTCACACTATTTGTAACTCCCACAGTTGCGTGGACCTGCAGAGTTTCACTGGCTGTCTTGTCTGGAGACAATACACATCTTTTTAGCCTGTCTTGATGCTCTCTCCACTCCCATTGTTTTGTTTCTTAAAGACTTGATTAGTTGTAAGTATTCGCATTCCAACCATTATTCATGTAAATTGAGTCTGTGTCTTTATAAGCTCTGTTTGTGAACAGAATTCCCACTCACCTGAAGAAGGGGCTTAGAGCTTCGAAAGCTTGTGTGGCTTTTGCTACCAAATAAACCTGTTGGACTTTAACCTGGTGTTGTTAAACTTCTTACTGTGTTTACCCCAGTCCAACGCCGGCATCTCCACATCATTCTTGTCTGTGACCATGGAAACACCTGTCTATTCCTCTAGCTATTCAATCACTATTGTTAAGGGCCAGATCAAAAACTCCAAGGTATATTATGAAGTTAGCTAGAGCCCAACCTTTTTTGCTTTTTGCATTATGGTGAGCATAAGATGTTTTGCTCCAGGCATGATTCGATTGACCCACTAGGAAGCTTTTATTCAAACAAATTTCATTGTTAGAATCTAACAAAAATAATTAGCATAACTTTTACCCAATTAAAACATTACAAAGTAAAATTCCTAACAGCTATCCATCCCTATAGCTTCAATTTAAGCAATATCCCCACAGACATACATCCTTCTTCAAAACCAATTAGCACTAAAAACAGTTATGCTCAAGTGGATCACAGATTTCCAGACCTTTAACCCCTCTGGGCAGACACAGAAAGACATCTGCCTTCTGACTCCCATACAGCAATTTCCAGAGAAAGAGCTAACTTCAAGCAGCAGAACTTCAGAGGAGACCTATTTTCTTGCTGATCCCAGTCTCCAAATCCAGAGAGGAAAAGAACAGACAGAGAGCTATTTCTTCTCTCTACAGCTCCCAAACAGCAACTGAGCTGGGTTTCTCTCTGTGAGCCTAGCCCTGTCCAGTCACATGACCTTTCCGTCAAAACCCAAATCAAGTTCCACTCTGAAAAACCTTAGGGGAACCCTAAAATAACAACACTGCATTAGTCCAGATTAAAGAAACATTTTACAAAATTAAGATCAATTATGCTGTCACAGTAACAACAGGAGATGCCAGCTTTGAAAAAGCAGCACCAATAAATAGAAGTGATTGCTAAAAAACACTATCTTGCACAAGAAATATGACACAAATACGTTTCTTGAAGGCACAGGATTGTCACACTATCACTATTACTTTTCTAATCTTCCTCCTGCTCTCTCCACTGCCACCATCCACAACAACCCCCTGTCCATCCCTACACAGTTGAGCCAGCTGTGGTGCAATGGACTTCATGCTTTCTGCACATTATTCTCACCAGAATCAGAACTAAATACTGGTTGGAGAGTGTGAGGTACTCATTGGACGGCTGCATTACCTGTCTGGTCCTCTTTGACTGTCTTACCATCACCCATTCTGCCTCTGCCTGTGTGGCCTTGCGCAGCAGGAAGACAATATCTATAAACGTGCTCTCCATGAAATTCTCACATGTGGACTGCAGTGATGACATCTGCTGCTCAGGCTCACAAACTTAGAGCAGGAGCTGCTCCATCTGATTGCCCTTCCTACACGTGCGGAGAAGCATCCTGGTATTTTCACATGGAACAGAATGTATACTCCATGAGACAAAGATGCCTGTTAATTAGATGATTAAATTAAGATGGATGTCAATAAAGATAAATAAATAAAATGAAGTGCCTCAGAACCTTTTATTATATTAAAGGCATTCTGGAAGTGTTTATTGAAATTTTGCCACCTCCATCTACTCAGCAGTCAGCTGATTACTCAGTGCTGACGTCGCTTAGTTTCATAGGGAGATTAAATTCAATGTTCTTATTTAACTCTTATGATCCGTATGCCTAAGATTTAAGTTTGCTGAAAAATTTAGAATTTCTAACACATGTTATTTAATTTGAACTTTGTAGGTCTGATTAACAAATTAAGCACTGTTTGTAATTACGTGATAAATTAGCAAATTGGTTTTAGTTTTCAGACAAATTAATTGATCAAGTCTTACCTTATGCTTGATTCAGTAGATTAAAAGTTCACCAGCATACTCAGCCAAACTGACACCCTGTCCTGTGTAGACACCTGAGATTTTTCTCTCTCATTCAATTCAGACTCACGGATCACAGCCGGATCCATGCCCAGTTCCTTAACACTGCTCTACTCTGATCCCAGTCTTCTTTACACTGATCCCAGCCTCCTTTACACTGATCCCTTTACACTGATCCCGGTCCCGTTACACTGATCCCTTTACACTGATCCCAGTCTCCTTTACACTGATCCCAGTCTCCCTTACACTGATCCCAGTCTCCCTTACACTGATCCCAGTCCCTTTACACTGATCCCAGTCCCTTTACACTGATCCCAGGCCCTTTACACTGATCCCAGGCCCTTTACACTGATCCCAGTCTCCTTTACACTGACCTCAATCTCCTTTACACTGATCCCAGTCTCCCTTACACTGATTCCAGTCCCTTTACACTGATCCCAGTCCCTTTACACTGATCCCAGTCTCCCTTACACTGATCCCAGTCCCTTTACATTGATCCCAGCCCCTTTACACTGATCCCAATCTCCTTTACATTGATCCCAGTCCCTTTACATTGATCCCAGTCCCTTTACACTGATCCCAATCTCCTTTACACTGATCCCAGCCCCTTTACACTGGTCCCAATCTCCTTTACATTGATCCCAGTCTCATTTCCACTGATCCCACTCTCCTTTACATTGATCCCAGCCCCTTTACACTGATCCCAATCTTCTTTACACTGATTCCAATCTCTTTTACATTGATCCCAGTCCCTTTACACTGATCAGAGTCTCCTTTACACCAATCCCTGTCTACACTAATCCCTGTCCCCTTTACACTGATCACTGTCTCCCTTACATTGATCCCAGTCTCCTTTACACTAATCCCTGTCTACACTAATCCCTGTCTCCTTACACTGATCCCAATCTCCTTTACATTGATCCCAGTCTCGTTTACACTGATCCCAGTCTCCTTTACACTGATCCCAGTCTCCCTTACACCGATCCCAATCTCCTTTACACTGATCCCAATCTGTTTTACACTGATCCCAGTCCCTTCACACCGATCAGTCTCCTTTACACTGATCACAGTCTCCTTTACACTGATCACAGTCTCCTTTGCACTAATCCCTGTCTCCACTAATCTCTGTCTCCTTTACACTGATCCCAATCTCCTTTACACTGATCCCAGTCTCCTTTACACTGATCCCAATCTCGTTTACACTGATCCCAATCTCCTTTACACTGATCCCAGTCCCTTTACACTGATCCCAGTCCCTTTACACTGATCCCAACCTCCTGTATTCAATGATGGAGCATCCAAAAACCTTTCAGATAGATAATTCCACTGACGTAATAGGAGGGGAGTGTTTGGAAAAAGTGGTAATGCAAGGTAAAACACTGGCAAACATGCACAAGATGGCATGGATGTGTAATGTCAGAATGTGGACTGACCTCTTGATGGGTCAGGCAGTAAGGGCAGTGGAGAATAGAAATCAATGGAGAAAGATGGTTTGTGGTATGGCCAACTCTCAGAATGAGGTCAGATGAAAGACAAGCTGCCAAATCAAAATGATACCTTAGTAATGCAATGATACCACTTGGGGTTGATATTTTGTGGAACATCACTCTAAGTCAAGTTTAAAATTGTTCAGAGCTGCTGTCCATGTACTTGTGACAATGAAAACAACACTAGCAGAGTGGAACATTTACATGCACATCCAGTACGCTCTACAGAGGATGGATTTTCTCTCCCAATTCGGGAGAACAGAGTTGGAAAATTTATTGACTTTGTAAACCTGACTTGATAGAAAGTTTCCTGGACAGTTGGATCTTTGTTGCAGCAGTGGGGAAGGGGGTGGTAACTGGAGTTGGGTCCATCGCTCCCGGAAAGAGATTGGGGCAGCCTCAGAGGCTGCTGGGAGCTGAGGCAGAATGTTCCAAAGGCCCAATTTCATCCCAGTTGTTAAAGAAAAAGTAAAACCAAGAATGGCCGTCAAGCTCTCATCCCTCACATCTCCTCAAGCTCCACCACACCCCATGCCTCATCTATACCAACTCATGCCACTTCATGTCACCACCCATCCATGGCCCCCTCATACACTCCATGCCAACCTATGCCCCTCTACCCATCCCTCATGGCCCCTCATACCATCCATGTTAACAGTTCCAGCTCATACCAAGCCATTGTCACCTCACACACACCACCCCCCCCCCCCTCCAAACTCATCCCCATGTCTCTTTATAGCTCCTATTCAACTTAGTGCTCCTGCACTGTGGGTTCAATATCCAGCTCTTCTATGATAGGCAAACTTTCATTGAATCTAGAACTTACATGCTGACCCTTTTCCCACTAGAATACAAATTAAGGTAGACTTCCTCCCATCTCCCAATTGTTTAGTGCAGTCGATGATGACTTCTCTTGGCTTTGTTTTCAATGAAACCAGTTTCTTTACTGGTGGACCTGTTGCCTTTATGAATCCTTCATATATGCCCATAACATTCCCTGTGTTGATGAATATTCTTGCAAAGTTGTAACCAGTAGTCATTGGTGCATCACCCAGTAGGACTTTACTTAAAGTGGCTCCTAGTGCATTCAGAGTTCTCTCCCTCGAATCTTTCCTGTAACTAATGAGAACAAACCACTTGGCTTCAATGGCAGATTCAATCACGGTGATGTTCGCCTCAAACAGTATTTTTATGTTCTCCTTCCCACATGTTGAGAGTGCAGTATCGGTGTCCATTTTGCTTCTACACTTTGTGGGAATGCCAGGGAGCACCTGTTCAATCAAGTTGAGGAACTGGTAGGCAGTAAGGCTGATGTTGATACAAAGACAGCATTTATGCTTTGAATGTATAAACTTTAAGGGTTGCATCCTGTGCACACAAGGAAATGGTCTGCATCACAGTCAGTACTGTGGTAGCTGCATGTGCTGAGAATGCTGTTCAAATTCATGACTGCTGATAATGAGGTTCAGCAGGTCCCAATGTCCTGATCTTGGCAGTCTCCAGGACACTTTGTGGCATGGAGTGTTCTGAAAGAAGGTGTCGGTTACATAAAGCTTGAGGCAGTAACGAAGAAATCAGATCAGCCATGATGTTTTTGAATGGTGGAGCAGGCCCAAGGGGCTGATTAGCCTACTCCTGCTGTTATCTCATATGGTTGAAAATCCCCTAGTCGATAAAGATGTTCTGACTGAGGGATACTGCTGATACAGTTTTAAGCGCCTCACAGAATTGGCCTTCTGCCTCACTAGTGCAACATAACATTGGAGCATAGATACACATGTGGCAAAATTTTATGCTCCCCCCCCTCCCCCCAAGGTGGGTTCTGAGGTAAAATTGAATGGATGGAATTGCCCCTGGAACCCGCACGCCCAAACCCAGAGACAATTTCACGCTTTGACAGGTATGGCCTTGGACAGGAAACCTACCCATTCACCTTTTAAGGCCCTTAAGGGCCATACAGAAACATAGAAAATAGGAGCAGGAGTAGATCATTCGGTCCTTCAAGCCTGCTCCGTCATTCGTTAAGACACTGCAACTCAGTAGCCTGATCCCGCCTTCCCCCATACCTTTTGATCCCCTTTGCCCCAAGAGCTATATTTAACTCCTTCTTGAAAACATGCAATGTTTTGGCCTCAACTGCTTTCTGTGGTGATGAATTCCTCCGGCTTACTACTCTCTAGATGAAGAAATTTCTCCTAATTCCAGTCCAAAAACATTTTTCCCATATCTTTAAACTATAATTCCTGGTTCTGGACTTAGCACCGGGAATAAGGACGCCAGATGTTGGGTATTATGCAATGAGTAACTCAACTAAGTCCCCAAGTCCTTTCCACCACCATCTATAAGGCAGAAGTCAAGCGTGTGATGTAATAACTCCCACTTACCTGAATCAAAGCAGCTCTAGCGACCATTAAAAAGCTTTACGCCATCTTTACATCCCATAGTGCTTAAGGAAGTGGCTCTATAAATAGTGGATGCATTGGTGGTCACCTTCCAGGATTCTATAGATTCTGGAACAGTGCCTGCAGATTGGAGGGTCGCAAGTGTCACTCCAATATTCAAAAAGGGAAGAGAGAAAACAGGGAATTATAGACCAGTAAGCTTAACATCGGTAGTGGGGAAAATTCTTGAATCCATTATCAAGGACTTTATAGCAGAGCATTTAGAAAGCAGTGGCAGGATCAGACAGAGTCAGCATGGATTTATGAAGGGGAAATCATGCTTGACAAATCTGTTGGAATTCTTTGAAGATGTATCTAGTAGAGTTGATAAGGGGAGCCAGTTGATGCGGTATCATTGCAAATAACCCCACATGTGACCTTATAATGGAAGGCAGATCATTGATGAAGTTGGACCTAAGGACACTCCCTAGACCTCCTGCAGAAATGCACTGAGATGATTATCCCCTAACAACCACAGCCAACTTCCTTTGTACTAGATATGACTCGAGCCAGTGGAGAGTTTTTTCTGATTCCCATTGACTTCAATTTTAATACGAATCCTTGCTATTACACTCAGTCAAATGTGACGGACAGTACCTGTCACCTCACCTCAGGAATTCAGCTCCTTTGTCCATGTTTGGACCAATACTGTAATAAGATGTGAAACAGAGTGGACATAACAGATTCAAAATGGAGCATCAATAAACATATCAATGTCATTTGATAGCACTACCAATGACATCTTCCATCACTTTGCTAATGATTGAATAACCAATTGGATCAATGCCAATGTTGCAGCTGTACTGGAACAGCTTATTTAGGAATATGGCTAATTCTGAAACACAAGGCTTCAGTACTACAACCAGATTGTTATTAAGGCTCATAGTCTTTGCTGTATCCAATGCATTCGGCTGCTTCTTGCTATCACGTGGAGTAAATCAGATTAGCTGAATAATGGCATATGCAATGAGACATCAGGAGGAGTCTGCAATGGATCATCAACTTGGCATTTCTGGATGAAGATGGTTGAAAACCAGTACAAAGTAATTATTCAGTGACACTATCATTTCCTTGGCTTAATTTGCAATGTTACCCATATATTATTAAATTCTCACACCTTACCCATTTTTCTTCTATTAGAAATATGCCAAGACACACAGGATCTGTTAAGGTGTTATGCTGTCTCAGGAGAATCAGACTGTAAGAGGCAGTCAAAGAGTCTAGCTGAGGATGCGAGAAGGAAGATAAATTCTGTTGAGATTTAAGATTTATTGGAGGGAAACATTTGCTTAGAGAGACTAACTTATCTACATATCGATCTACCTTCCTGGATCTTTGTGCATGTCCCTCTGTTACTCTACAGTTCTCAGGAAAACAAAGGTAGTTTTAAGTGCTCAATATTTGTATTGTTAAATATTACAAATAAGGTATAGATTTAAGTGGGTTTAATTGTTCTGTGTAAGAAAAGTAAAAGTAAATTTATACAAAGGCGTTTGTGTGGAGGTTTGGGTCAGTTCAAATCATGTTTCTATTGTGCTTAGAGGTTTTACAGCATGAAAAGTAAATAAAAGCTTGGCAAAGGAAAGGGTGTTGCTTAGCAACCAGGGGCATCCTTATAGTATTGTTGTGCCTGCCGCACAGTCTGTTTTAACCCTTATACGGTGGACAAAGAATTGCGAGACTTATTAGTACAACAATATTTATTTAAACACACAATCAATAATCACCCACCCAACCAACAACAGGTTACCTTACAGAAATACTAAAGTTCAAGTCCAATACTAGACCTTGACTTAACTTTGCGTGACTGGCAAGTACCCAGGCAGATATTGGCCTTTATCTGTGCGTTGGTCTCGGTCGTCCTCTGCGTAGTCTGGTCCTTCGGTCTGGTCTGACACTCTGGCTCTGGTCTTCCGTCTTTCTCGGGTGTGGTGGCTCTCCTCGTGCTGGTTGTTGTTGGCGAAGGTCACCGTTGTAACTCATTCGTGGGGTCAGAGAGAGCGCTTCTTCTGTGCAGCATCTTTTATCCCTCCTTGGTTTCGTGTCTTTTATGGGTGGTCTCCTGGTTCTTGTCAATCAAGGCTTGATCACCCCGATCGATAAAGAGCCCAATCAGCTGCTGTCACACCAATCTCTGGGTGCACCCAATGGCTATGCCTATAGGTGCTGGAGGCACATAGGTCACATACCTCCCTCCCAAATAATGGGTTAAGGCTCCCCTTTGTCTGGTAAAGAAGTATGTTTGACCAGAGAGTGTCCATTGTCTTTGGGATGGCCTATTTCCTGTGTATTCAGTCGTCTGAGCTGCAGCCTGTTTATCACCGTCTTTTAAGCTACAGCCTACTGTTTCAGTGCTTGTCCAATTATCCCAGCATGCTCTGTAAATCGCCATTTTAGGTGGCCCATTTGGCCACAGTAAGGTTTTTTTGAGATTTCTTTTCACTGAATTCATAGCAGTTAGTGATAAGCAGCTGGAGGGGAACATCTATCAGCTTTGCTGGAAGAAAAGCCATTCAATTGAGTTATGGTTAGGAAAGCCAGTGTCAGAAATCTAAAGGAGAGCTTGTTAAGAGAACTGGAGAAATGAAGGGGAGTTTCCAGGAAGCCTGAAGGTAAAGGAACAGACAAACAGGGACTAGAACAGAATGATATCTAAATGGTTCCAAGGTTTGTGATATCTTATTACAGTTTGAGAGATGTTAATTAAAATAATTATGGAGCGATTGGTGGCTGGATCTGAGAGTTTGTGTAAAAATATTCAAGACAATGGAATACTAAAAGGAAAGTTAAAAAGCCTGGGGGTGGATCCTTATTAAACCCGTAGCGGTGGTTTTGTTTGAAAGGCTAGTTGGAAAACCTGGAGCTGGATTCTTGATTAAAACAGCTGATAAAAAACATTGTTTGAAAGAATGAGGGGGAAGTTTGGAAACACTCTGGTGACAATCAACTGGGGAGAATTTGAGGTGAAATCCTAGATAGATTGAGTGGCATCGGCCATTTGATTTCAGAATGGGGCATTATCCTTGCAATCTTGCATGTTTGTGAAGATAAAGGGTAGTGAAGGAGTAGTGTACTATCAAACTTTATTTTTAATAAAGGTTTTTTTTCAGGTTCCATTTTGGGACTTTCCTGCCCTGTAGTAAAACCAACCGGGATCATAAGTGCCTTGGGGAGTTTTTACGACGGGGAAGGTGTGATGTAAATGCAAATTATGAGAATATGTAACAGCAAACATGGTGGTCAATAATCAGCAAGAGGATTTCATTAAAACAAAATTTAACATTTAAATAAATGTTGATCTTTAAGTATTACTGCCCCTTTTAATGCTTTGACATTGTCAGACTCATTGCTGTGTGTAATCTCTAAATTCAGGTTAATTTATATAGTGGCTTCAAGTAATAATTTAGGATGAAATGTGGATGTGGTTTGCACTGTCAGTCAGGCGTGGCAGGGACTCTTAGACCTAGGAAACAGCTCCACTGAGATTGGAGCACCCCTTTTAAAAGGGGTGATCTTGAGGCCTTGCTGGCGATCTTGCGCACAGAGTGTGCTCAAGATTCCATTCATTGATTTTATTTGAATTAATTACAAGGCTATTAAATGCTTTAAGCAAGAAATGTTTGAATTTTTAACATTGAAACTGAACAATTTAAAACTCTCCAGTAAGATTGCAAATCTTTGTTGGCAAGGATTTCCATAACATCCCTGATGAGATAGGCAGGAACTGTTTGAGGCATGTGTACATTAAATCACCCATATCTGATTTAAACAATAGTGATTAATGAGAAAATTAGTTATCAAAAAAGCATGACTGTTGTGATATAGCAACAGTTAAGCACAGTGAAAATGGAGAAGACATTATTTAAATACTAAGAAATATCTCCGACATATGGCGTGCTAATAAAATTGAAAACTCCTGCTGCAGAAATTGGACCCGCAAAAGATTCAAGCTTTTTTAAAGTCTTATTATGCTCCTGTGAAACACCTTGGGGAATTTCACTACATTAAAAACTCTAAAATTACAAATTGTTGTTTAATCCTAATTTTTAAGAACTGGAATTTTCAACTTGATCTTTGAGAAATAGATCGTCCCTGTTTAAGTGGCAACAGTGTGAAAGCTGGCTTAAATGAGATGAACTCATAACTAAATTGATTTGAATTGAGGTAATGCGGTCAGATCTTTGATAATTACCTTCCGGCTTTTTAGTGAGGGTAACAGCAGCATACCACAAATGTCCCAAAAAGATTTGCAATGGCATAACTAATGGCACAAGTAACCTACACAATAATTTTCTCTTTTGTGGCACTCAAGGGTTCCTATCACCTGTAAACTCCTGGCAAACTCTGGGCCCAGGTGTATCATTATTAATTCCCTGCAGCCCCCACCCCAAAGAAACAAACAGATCAAGTGTGTCCCAGGTGATTTTGGGGGCTGCTCCATCAATTTGAACAAACTACGATAATCCACATATAATGTAGTTCCGCTTTTGCAACTCAAACTGCATAAAACCTCATATTAATTACATTTTGATGAAATGCCTTAGTTTCACATCAATATATCAGGTGGATACTTCACCAGAGACAAATAGTTACAGCGCTTGTTGAGAGTATGAAAGACTCATAACTCATTAAAATATAAAATACTAGTTGAAAAACTCCAAGAAATGACTGTCAATGGTGAATGATTCAATTTGTTCTGAAAATAACCATTGTGTGAAAGAATCTGAAACATTAAAAAAATTATTTTGAATGTGGGGTATGATGCTAACAATGCAGAATTATGAGTTCTGATTTTAATGGTTTAAATCAGAGGATTGCTTTCAGCTGTTTACAAATCTCAACTGAATCTTGAATTTGAATATTTGGATTGCTGAAGTCACTTTTACAATAGTATACAAGCAGCATGAAGGGTTTGGTAAAACTGCAGACTATCAAAGACTGATGTTACATCAAAGGATAACATTATTGATATTCATTTGAATTTTCACATTGTATAGAACAAATCCTCCTCTATTTCTAATATTCAACTGCAATACAGTGGTAAAATAAGGAGATAATTAGTGAGACAATGTGCATTGATAAGACAAATCTTCTTCGGTCAGCATCTAAAAAAAACAAAAGTATTTGATATTTTTTCACCTTTACTTGCACAAAAGCAAGGAAATTGGTTCCACAGCGCAGTGACAAACATAACAGCATTGTCTATGCACTAATTGTGACCTACGAATATCTCTGCCACCACAAACAAGAAACATGCAGCCACAATCTGCTGATTTATCTCAATGTCAAGGAGGTGTGCCTGATCCAGAAGTGCTCATGCAACTTTAATTTATAAATTAACTTTGTGCTCTTCATAACAAAACAATTCTATCATATAATGTGCAATAGAGGAAATATGTTAAAGTCAAAATAATCCTTATTGTAAAGCAGCAAAAATAAAAATCAGTTAAACAGTGATGGAGACGAGTCTTTTTGGTATACCACAGTAAAACCTAATAAATTATGCATTTGTAAGTGTAAGTGCAAAATAATGTATAATTAGTGAGAGATATAATCACATTGCTTTCAAATGAAAAGGAACACTAAACTGTAATACGTGGTCATTTAAATATATTTTATATTGTGAACATTTTAATGAGTGGACAACAAAATAACCAAATTTAGCCACAGAATTATCTTCACGCATATTGACCCAGAATGTGCTGCTACAATAATGGAAAATAAAATGGTGTTTGCAGTTTTTAATGTGTAAATTGTCCAGCAACATTTGGTGAGGAAGAAGTATTGTAACAATTGCAAATCATAAGTAGCATAACCATTACACTCTACTATTGTTAGACTCTCAAAAATGGAGTCATGATTTGGCACATTAATTGCCTACTAAACTCTTCATAAATTTTAGGGGTGTATTTAGCAGTGTATATATCTTTATAATTGGAGATTTATGCTTCTGTTATGCCAATCAACCTCTCCAGCCCAGAAAAAAAACAATTAAAACTGTGGAGACTTATTCTGTTGTTTAGAAATTTTAAAAGTAGTCTAATTTTTTTTCCTGTCTTAATGGAATCTTTCTTGCCCTCTTATTTCTCGTCCTGTACATGATTTGACTCTAATTCACTCTCCTTCTCCATCGCTCATCTGTTTCTTGCTCAAATCCTAAATCTCATCACTAAAAGCGATAGACTATCGGTCCCACCATTCATTAAGGTCCCCTTCCTGTGTCAACCCACACGTCAAACAATGTTCAGGGCAAAGGTTTTGAGCTAAAAGAGAAACTGTGGAAGGAAGCAACCTGGAGGAGATCATGGTGCACACAAGTAGGTTTGAGTTGACATGCGCGCAAAAATCCGACATGAAAATACAGGACAAGACCCATCCCTGCATCGACCAACCCATGACATGGGATGACCACTTCAAAATATAATCTGGACAGTTGGTCACACTGCCTATTCCCATGCTTCCATACCAGTCATACAGTTTTCACTCTAAGCACAACAACAGATATGCAGAGCTCATCAATTGATTTATTGTTGTAGCTTTCACAGTTGAAGTCTGTACAAAGCCTTTGTAAAGTGAATGAGAAGATTCCAAATGGCTCCTCTCAATGGTGTATCTGTTTAAAACGGAGTCCACAATAACCACATGTTCCAACTTTTGTTTCTTTGTCCTAATAAAGAAAGAAAAAAAGTCAAGGCGTTGTTCTAAATTTGGAGAGTACTCAAAATATTTAACCTGAGATTTGATTTACTAAATGTCATGGAACAAATATTCACTTTATAATTATATGCAGCATTATATTTAGAACTGTACTCATTTTATCCAGAATCTAACTATGTTGCAGCATAATACAATGGGTCCACATGTTATTTGATGGTATTGCTTTCAAAGTGACCTGAAGAGAGTGCAGCATGACACTGTAGGATATAGATCACACTGTTTCATTTCACAGCAAGTAAAGGATCACAAGATCAGGAGGTCATTCAGTTCTGAATGTTTACTCCTCTATTCAGTTTGATCATGTTTGATCTGTACCACAACTCTGTTTATCTGACTTTGTTTCATACCCCTTGAAACCCTTGCCAATCAAAAATCCAGCAATCTCAGCCTTAAAATTTCCAAATGTTCCAACATCCAAAGTCTTTTAGGGTGGAGAATCCCAGATTTTGACTACTTTTTGTAAAAGTGCTTCCTCCTAATCTCTTCAGGTAGAAATTGATATGTAGCCATACGAATTAACCATTTTTTTGTGTCATTCCACTAAAAGCATATTCTATTCCAAGCTGACTGAAATAAATTTCTAAGAAAAATTATACAATTATAGTTATACAGAACATTAAAATTACAGCATCAAACAAGCCAATTTTACATTATTCAGCTTTTCATTTTAATATTTACCAATATTATACAGCAATAAATATTTTCCCAAGTCTCAGCTTGCCCCATTTTCTATTTTAGGAAAAACAGAGATCATGGGACACTCCCAGAGAACACTGATCGCCCTGAAATAGCAATCTTATGATATAATCGGCCAGTTTTATTCCATACAAATATTCATTAATACTAAATAGGTTTTTAAAAGATCATAAGCATAGTGCATTTTTAACATTTCAGCAAGGAATATACCTGTGAAATCAGGTAAAATCTTATTGTTCAAGAATTAAAGTATTTGAACCAATGCAAGCTAAACACATTCTTGCCAAGTGCAACTTGCTTGCACACAATAATGCGCATGACTTAATACTCAAAATCTAAACATCAGGAAAACGTATGACTGATTCCAACTTTCTAGCATAAACATTTATAGAACACGTATTGCAGCCAAATACGTACCAAGTTTATGTACACTTTAGGATGTCCAAGGGCTCCTCCACCACCATCACATGAAACCACTCTATCTGATACCTCAGTTACTGGCTCCTCAGCTACTAAATCAATGGCAAAGCTTTCATTTACCTGCCAAAATAAAATTGGAAAAGCACAAGGTTTGACACTTTGAGCAGAACAAATGTCAAAATTTCTTTAGAATTCACAAAGAAAATACTCAATTACTTGCACACATTTGTAACGTAATATGTTTGTGCAGGTGCTATAGGAAAATTACTAGTAACCCAATAGTACTCCTATTATCTAAGGTCAAAATCAAGAACATCACTTCAAATAAAGGTATGGGTAAAGTTGCTGATTTTGAACTTGGTGCAGATTTTTGAAAGACAGGAGGACATAGTTTAATAGATAAAATCGCCGAAGTCCCAGATGATTACAGGTTGCTCTCCCTTTGAGCGGGAGCACTGACTGGTGGTGGCTTGCATCACACCTCAGATGAGGGGCAAGGTTGAGAAGGTGGACCTCAACTGGTACAAGAATTGGACTCACGCTATTTGCATCATTCTGCATCACTAACCAGCTGTCCAGCCAACTGAGCTAAACCAAACCCTGTTTTAATAGGTAGAAAACTATGCATGTTATGAATTAGGCATGCTGACCTCATAGAATCGGTAGAGTGCAAAAGGAGGCCATTTGGCCCAGCGAGTCTGCACTGACCACAATCCCACCCAGGCCCTATCCCCGGAACCCCTCATATTTACCCTGCTAATCCCCCTGACACTAGGGTTAATTTAGCATGGCCAATCTAACCCACACATTTTTGGACTGTGGGAGGAAACTGGAGCACCCAGAGGAAACCTATGCAGACACAGGGAAAATGTGCAAACTCCACACAGTTACCCAAGGCCAGAATTGAGCCCAGGTCCCTGGTGCTCTGAGGCAGCAGTGCTAACCACTGTGCCGCCTCAGTGTCTGAATTTCCAATATTGTTTCACGTCACAAACTCGTGAGCTGGGTGTTAATAGCAAAAGCTTTCCCCATCTAAACAGCTATGAGTAGGTCAAAAGTTGGCGAGAGCACCAAGAGAGTGCAACATTGAAATGTCTTAGTTAGTAAAAAAGTGGGTTTAGCAAGCAGTAAGGCAAAATACAAAATACTTCAGCAGGACATAGCCAAGCTAGCAGAATGAACAAACAGGTGGCAGAAACAGTTTAGAATGGAGAAAAGTGAGGCTACCCATTTTTGCATGAAAAAGAGGAAAAGGAGTGCAGACTCAATGCCAAGCTTTTGAAGGACGTTGAACAGAGAGTCGCAAGGGTTGAAACAAAAACATTTTTCTGGAAATCTGATTACAGGTGAATGAAGCCAGGGAAAAAGCAAACAACATCTTAACTTCAGAAATACATATAAAAAGAGGAAAGTGCTATCATAGATGCATACACCACAGAAGTTATTCCATATTTAACAAAATGTGAAATTTTGGACACCCCATTTTTGGAAGAACATTAAAAGCATAATTTCACCCAAATTAAGCTGGGGGTGGGAAACTGTAATTGCGAGAAGACACTTAAAAGAATGGTAGTATTTCCATTGGAGCAGAGAAGGCCTGAAGACATTGAATTAAATGTTAGACAATTATGAAGAATATTGATCAGATGAGTTAGGCTGTTTAGGAATTAGTGATGAAGGGCGAACTTGATAGAATAATTCAAATGATAAACGTTAGCTCCAATAATGTGGCTTCTAAGCTTTTGGCACGAACAAGTGCAGCAAGACCATAAGAACATCATTCAGAGAACAATTCTAATAATTAAGTTTCTTTGAACAACATTAGTGCTTCATAGGTCTGAAAGGTGGGAAAATTACTAAATATTTGCACGGCAAGTAGTCTCACAACACCAGTTTAAAGTCCAACAGGTTTATTTGGTGGCACGAGCTTTCGGAGCGCTGCTTCTTCATCAGGTGAGAGCAGGATTTGTTTCACAAACAGGGCATATATAGACACAAACTCAATTACAAGATAATGGTTGGAATGCGAGTCGTAACAGGTAATCAAGGCTTTACAGGTTCAGACAGGTGCGAGTGGAGAGAGGGTTAAACACAGGTTAGCATAGAATCATAGAAACCCTACAGTGCAGAAAGAGGCCATTCGGCCCATCGAGTCTGCACCGACCACAATCCCACCCAGGCCCTCTCCCCATATCCCCACTTATTTACCCGCTAATCCCTCTAACCTACACATCCCGGGACACTAAGGGGGAATTTAGCATGGCCAATTAACCTAACCCGCACATCTTTGGACTGTGGGAGGAAACCAGAGCACCTGGAGGAAACCCACGCAGACACAGGAAGAATGTGCAAACTCCACACAGACAGTGACCCAAGCCGGGAATTGAACCCAGCTCCCCGGAGCTGTGAAGCAGCAGTGCTAACCACTGTGCTACCGTGCCGCCCCTTAAAGAGATTAAAGAGGTGCGAATTGTCTCAAGCCAGGACAGTTAGTGAGCCCTCTTGCAACTCGGCCAACATTGTCTACCTAATACATTGCAGAAAAGGATGTCCCGAGGCATGGTACATTGGCGACACCATGCAAACGCTACGACAACGGATGAATGGACACCGCGCGACAATCACTAGGCAGGAGCGTTTCCTTCCTGTCGGGCAACACTTCAGCAGACAAGGGCATTCAGCCTCTGATCTTCAGGTAAGCGTTCTCCAAGGCAGCCTTCAAGACACACGACAACACAAAATTGCCGAGCAGAAACTGATAGCCAAGTTCCGCACACACGAGGACGGCCTCAACCGAGATCTTGGGTTCATGTCGCACTATCTGTAACCCCCATGACTTACCTGGGCTTGCAAAATCTCACTAACTGTCTGGCTTGATATAATTCACACCTCTTTAACCTGTGCTTAACCCTCTCTCCACTCACATTGTCTGCACCTGTAAAGACTTGATTATCTGTTAAGACTCACATTCCAATGTTTATCTTGTAATTTAGTTTGTGTCTATATATGCCCTATTTCTGAAATAAATCCTGCACTCACCTGATGAAGGAGCAGTGCTCTGAAAACTCGTGCTACCAAATAAACCTGTTGGACTTTAACCTGCTGTTGTGAGACTACTTATTGTGCCTACCCCAGTCCAACGCCGGCAATACCACATCATAAAAATTTGCAAGCCATAAGATTGAAAACAATACAAAACATTTGTGTTAAATTCCAGAATTACTCTCTGGTAAAATCCCAGCATCACAATGCATGTTCAGTTAATGTTGCTTTGGTTAGTGCAAATAGATCTCAAATCTCTGAAAATTACTTGGAGTCTATTCTTCCTGAAAATGAAACTGATAACCTATAAAAGCCTGTTTTGGTCAATCCTGAAGGATACAACCTTCTCAGGATTGCAAATGGTACCAAGGTGGTCGGTCACCATTGGACTGGATTTTATGATCAACAGTGAATGATATTTCTTCTGCTTTCCTGCAAACTTTCTGTGGGGTTTTGCCCTGGAACTTGCTGTGAATGGAAAATGATTTGACTGCAACACCTGCTAAAGGGAATTGGGATGTGTGAGAAAAGGGTAAATGACTGTTTTTTTCTTAACCAGATTGAAGTACTCAGACAGTGGCATGTAGAATCTAAATCAGGAAGTTTAAATTAGCTATTTATTTCAATGCCAAATCAACAATAATTAAAATCAAAACGGATAAATTTTTGTGCTCTCAAAGCTCATTTTCAGTGTTAGGCTGTTTGACAGTAGTTATACTTTATACAAATACTGGAATGGACAAGTCCCAATGTTTCTGGTGATCTTCATGTGTATCACATAAATGCAGTAGCCAAGTCACTGCATGTACTTCAATGCCAAATCTTGCAATAAGATACTGTTATAATGAAGTCACTGAAGGAGCAGGGCAACTCAAATGGAAATTTCCTGATTTCTACATTATGCAATCATGTACAATCATTGGAAGCTGCTGTCCAATTATTTTAATATGATGAGTTTTGTTTTCTCCCAAATCTTAGCCATTGTTTCTCATGAATAAATTCTGGCAAACAATGTTTGCAATTTTTTAATAAACCTTTGAATGTTATGTACCCACTACATATTTAAAAACATGAGATATCGCAATATTCTAATGGTATCACACCAAGAGATGGTGCTATTAGCATAACATTACATGACTAATTAACTTAAATGGAACACTGTCTGATGTTAAATTTCCATTAATCAACTTTCTTAATTCTGTCTTCACAATTCTGATACAGTCCTCACCTGATCTATCAGGGTGCACTGCAAGAATGGCTTCTTTGTAAAATTGTGTGGTCATTGGTAAAAAGTTATGTTTCACATCATCCTCCAGGCACAAATTTTCAAAAGAAACAGAAAAGTCCAGATACCACTTTTAACTGTAAAGATGTACGTTACCAATCATGAATCCTATCAAGAAACTGATCACCTATCTGACACCTGCTGGCTACAGCTAAGCCATTGGAGACAAAATCTGTTCCGAGAGTCTTAATTAAAAA
This sequence comes from Mustelus asterias, assembly GCF_964213995.1. Taxonomy (NCBI): domain Eukaryota; kingdom Metazoa; phylum Chordata; class Chondrichthyes; order Carcharhiniformes; family Triakidae; genus Mustelus; species Mustelus asterias. The sequence continues at coordinate 117,551,127 of NC_135802.1, forward strand.
AAGAAAACTGGTTCACATCCCTCCATGAAGACAATTGCTGAGGTGGAACATCAACACAGTTGAAATCCACCCTATTCAATTAATTAGCTGAAATATTGGCTCAGTTGAAGGTGATCATGATTATCAATATGTCACCCGTCACCATTTCTCATTCAATAAAAAATAATCAATTTATTTTAATTGATAAAATCGCCAAAGTCCCAGATCGCCATGTAAAGAATCAACAACAGCATTAAGTGTAAATCGCACATCACTTTGCAATATTTGTACTTTACTAGCTTGCCAATATTTCACAATTTCAGACAGTGACAGTTGTACTACCCTGAACTCAATAGCTGTAGGTCCTTAAATCAGTCACAGGCAGCAAAAGCTGGTTCACAACAAGACAGCTGCCACAGTGTATGAAAGCTCTGCCATTCAATTAGATCATGACATGATTTGTCACAATTATTATATCTGATATGATAATCCTCAACTCCACTTTCCTTCCTTATTCCCATTACCCTTCTTGATTCTCTTATTGATTAAAAGTCTGTCTATCTCAGCCTTGGACATACCCAATGACCTAGCCTCTACAACTCAAATTTCCTACTTCTCCAACATCTTATGGTCTAATTCCATCATTTTTATTGTTTTTTATTGCTGCTAAGTGGTACAATACAATACAATCCCTACAGTGCAGAAAGAGGCCATTAGGCCCAGCGAGTCTGCACCATCCACAATCCCACCCAGGCCCTATTCCCGTAACCCCACATATTTATCCTTCTAATCCCTGTGACACGAGGGTCAATTTAGCACGGCCAATCAACCTAACCAGCACATCTTTGGACTGTGGGAGGAAAACGCAACACCCGGAGGAAACCCACGCAGACACGGGGAGAACGTGCAAAATCCAAACAGACAGTGACCCAAGGCCAGAATTGAATCCAGATCCCTGGCGCTGTGAGGCGGCAGTGCTAATGACTGTGCCACCAGGTCGCCCGCTTCTCATCTTTAATTATCTACATAAAATAGTGTTTGAATATTACTTTCATCTATTTTGCAGGGAAGAATTCCACAGATTCACTACTCTCAGAGAAGAAATTCCCCCTCATCTCTGTCTTAAATGGGTGACCCCTTACTGTGCGATTATGCCCACTGGTCCTAGACTCTCCCACAAGAGGAAACAGCTGCTCAGCATCTCCCCGTCAAGCCCACTGAGAATCCTACATGTCTCAATAAGGTTGCCTCTCATTCTTCTAAATTCCAATGAGTACAGGCCCAACCTACTCAACCTTCCCTCATAAGAAAATCCCTCCATACCTGAGATCAACCTAGTGAACCTTCTCTGGACTGCCTTGAATGCCAGTTCATCTAAGGGGATTAAACAGTTCAGGGATTCCAGATGTGGGCTATCTAGTGCCTTATATAGTTTTAACAAGACTTCCCTATTTTGTTCTCCATTCTCTTTGAAATAAAGGACAACATTCTGTTTGCCTTCCCTTTAACCCATTAAAATGTCTCACCACAAGAGAAAACCAAGCAGGAGAAGAGGAAATTAAGAGGCCCAGATTTTTAAAGGAAAGAAGAGATAGAGCATTTGAGAAATTTATCCAGCAGTGGTGGTGGAAGACAGAGGCATAATAAACAATGTTCATAAGTCTAGCTGAGTCATGCACCAGGTACAAAACACAAAAGCGCCAAAGTAAAATTTCCATCAATAGATTTCAGGGTTATACTTGATATATACACCCCTCCCTGAAGAATTTTGGGAGATAAGTATTTTCCATGTGATGAAGTAGACTATGTAATGAATATTCCTTGAGTGATGCCCAAGGAATGAAATCAAAAGTATTTCAGCTTTTTGAATCATTAAAGTTAGCAAATAATTCTCAATCAAGGTTAATATAGTACATGAATATTGTGACATAATAAAAAACATTGTACTTGCTGTTAATTGCTGTTTTCAAGATGTTAAAAAGAACTTAAAAATGAATAGCAGAAACACACAAGACCAAATCACGTTACAGTTCATCATATTGAAATATTTGAACATTACAAGATACCCCGTTTCAGTTGCATTCTAACATTACCACAATTCTTTAAATATTAGAAAATAAATATATCTAATCATTGCCAAGCTGCAGGGTTTGCTGATGATTATACCCATTTCACAGCCCACTCCCATCTTTAATTTATGTAATTGCATCAAAAATTGACCTGGTTGCATCATGGGACCAAATTAATCAGTTAAACGATTGACCTTTAAAACAAGTTTATTATAACTTAAAACTGTTTTAAAGCACTCTCTGGCCAAGTAGAAAAAGTTAAATTAAAGATAAAAATTAAAATAGCACAGGGAAAGAGGTGAATAGAATTAAAATACGGATGACAGTGGAAGATTTAAAAGTTTACACTTCAATGTTTGATAAAATTGTGTTTTTGTACTAAAGCTAGTTCTGATATTTAGGGTGGGATTTTCTGATTGCGCTCACTCGAAGGCCTGAAAATCCCGCCCAACAGACCTTTACATGGCCCATGTCCCACCCACGGCAATTCCCATGGCGGACAGAACAGGTAAATTCCACCCTTAGCATAATATTAGTACTCTCCATATTGTAGTGTGCATGCTGAAAACATGCAGAATTAGGACGACAGAAATATGCAGAGCCATTCAAATATCACTAGATCCTTGGAAAACTTACTTCTTTCTGTCGATCAACAAACCTGACCCGTCTGTAATCATCCTCATCATAAACCTGAAACAAAAGAAAAAGTGATTTTTTAAAAACTATAAGCACCAAGTCCAAATTTCATTATGTTGGTCTTCACCAACTTTAACATGTAACACATACCATTCTGAGGGAGGGGACTATAATAAATGTTAATTTGGTTAGTATAATATCCAAAATTACAAATACTCTGATTCATAGTCTACAATTATGATTGGAAGGAAGGCTTTAAACCTTGAACACAAACAGAAAATGCTGGAAATATTCAACATCTGTGGAGAAAACAGACAAGTCAATAGATCAGATAGATATAACCCTTCATCAGAAAATGAGATGAATAATAAAATGGTAGTATTTGTAATCTTTTGCATCAGTACATTAAATAGTATTGATAAAAATAACAAATGGTGTAAGATAAAGTATCAGAGGTTTAATTCACAGCATATAGCATTTTTTGATTCAGATTTGACATTTGTAAATTTTTGCAAGGAGTTAAGATAAATGTATTTCAAGAGAAGCTAGAGGACACACAGGGAGATAGGAATAGTAAATGGGGTTAAATGAAGGAGGAACTGGAGGAAGCTCATGTGGAACAGTAAAACTGGAATGGACCTGTTGGGTTGAATAGCCTATTTCAGTATTGTAAATACTATGTAATATTATGCAAGAGCTCAAGAATCAGAGCCGAGGTTGTTTGGCCCTATCTTAAAATAGTATTTGAGAAAATTGTTAAAATATCAGTTATGTTCATGTGTCCCAGCAGCCCGAATCTCATCTTAGCAGAATCTCTGTTGAAGTTCATCTCTTCAAATTTTAAAATAGTCCTCATTAGGACTGAATAGAAATCTGGCCTGGACCAAAGAACTGGCTGCCTAAAATAGTGTTTGTGAGGAGAGTATAAAGAAGATTTACACCGTGCTCCGTCTTGAAGAGCACCAATGCACATCTACAGCAGAAACCACTTACAGAGTTACCTATAACTCAGGGATGATCCTGTAATACATACTAATTTAGAAGACTGGAACAAAGATTTAAGTATTTCATGGGATTTTGCTCTTTGTAGAAAAAAAGGGAGAAATTTTCTCAGTGATTTTGAACATTCATTTTTTTCCCCCCGTCTTCAATCAGCACCAAATATTTCCACATTAATTAGAGACAGCATTTCTTCCTCAAGTTCAATTATTTCCACATAATAACAAACTAATTGGTTATTTATCCAATTGTTGTTTGTAAAATCCTGTCATAAAAAATAGTTGCTATGTTTCAATACATATGGCACTACACTTCAAAGTAACCGATTTTGTGTGAAATGCTTAGAGGTTTCTGGAAAATATGATAAGTGTCATCCTTTCTCCACCACCATCCCCCAACACTGAAACCTTCTCTCATCCTTCATCTCATTAATTATTTTGAAAAAAAAAGTAATTAAAGGTTTTCTTCTTAAATCTCATGGTATATGATTTAATATAGAAATGCAAAGGGGCGGACTCAGATAGAATCTGTCTGAGGGAATTTTACTGAGATTTATACAGTATGAAATGGTATAGATAAGATGATTCCAAGACATTATTTCAAGCTTATTCAGGGCAGTACAACACAAGGACATACATTTAAAGCAGATGTTAGAAAAATGTCTTTACACAAAAGATGATAAACATATGGATTAATCTACTATGTAAGTTTGTGGAGTCAGAGACAGATGTCTTCTGAATTTTAGGGAGGAGACTTCTATTCATCACTCTGCAAACATGAGGTCATTTAAAGAAAATGACAGCACAACAAAATTATATTTTTTCCCTTAAAAGCACTTCACAAATGCATCATGTTATTCAGCATTAACAGCTATGGTTAAAATTTTAAAAGCCTCGTTATGTCTTCATAAAATTCCTACAGTGCAGAAAGAAGCCCTTAGGCCCATTGAGCCTGCACCGACAACAATCCCACCCAGGTCCTGTCCTATTCCACATTTACCCTGCTAATTCCCCTGACATTAAGGGGCAATTTAGTGTGGCCAATCAGCCTAACCCGCACACCTTTGGAGTGTGGGAGGAAACTGGAGCACCGGAGGAAACACTCACAGACACAGGGAGAACATGCAAACTCCACACAGACAGTCACCCGAGGCCGGAATTGAATCCGGGTCCCTGGCGTTGTGAGGCAGTAGTGCTAACCACTGTGCCACCGCGCTACCTTGTGTGAAAATAAGGCAGACTTTGTCAATATTTGCATCATGTTTCACAACTTAAGCGCATATACTTTTAAAAGTGATTCACGCATATGCAATAGATCATACTCATACTAAACATCTATGATAACTTTAGATTGAGCCAAGGTATATTTTCAGTTTATTTACTCAATTTTAGCACAAATTTAAGCAATCTGGTATATAATAACCAAGCTTTACTTTAGGAAATAATCACAATTGGAATTATAAGATTTCAAATCTAAATATGGACATAACACTTCAAAATATGTCCATTCATACTTTCTATGTATTCTATGTAAAATATATTTACCATCTCCAAACTTTGCACCTTGCATGAAATTACTCAAAAGGCTTTCTTTTCGACAATAGAAACCGACAATGTCTTATGACGATGGCAAGACACATTGTTCCTCCTGACTTTGTCCAATCTTGTCTATGCTTTGTACAGATGTGGGGAGCAACTGCCTTCTGGTGACTTCTAGAGTAATGCTTTGGAATCATCTTATCTACATCATTTAATACTGTATAAATCTCAGTAAAATTCTCTCAGCCAGATTCTATTTCAGCAAACCTATGCATATTGGAGTCGTCACAAAATAATGCTTAATGGGGAACTGAAGGGTAAGCAGTGTAAGATTGAGACTGCAAGCTGCTCAGTTGCAAAAATCAAACAGTTTGAAGAACTGAAAGAAACAACCAGTGTTCAAACATGACGAGGCCACCACAAACTCCATTTTCTAGCCATCCACTCCATTTCTCTTTCTGGCAACTGCCTGAGGCTGAACCAGATCATTTTGAAACTTGGTGTCACATTTGACCAAGTTGAACCTCCAATCTCATATCTATTCCATCACCAAGACTGTCTTCTTCCACCTCTATGATGTAGCTCAACTCTGCCCTACCTTGGCTCACCTGCAGCTGAAATCCTTATTCATGTCTTTGTTACCTCAAAATTTGACTATTTCAACACACACCTTGTCAACCTCCCATCTTCCATAAACTTGGGCTCATTCAAAACTCTGCATTCTGTATCCTAACTTGCGCTAAGTTCCATTCACTCATCGCATCTGTGCTCACACTTACATTGGCTCCTAGCCCAGCTATGCCTCAATTTTAAAATTTTCATCCTGGTTTTCAAATCCTTCCATTGTTTCCCCTCTGTAACCTCTTCCAGTCCCAGTCTCCGAGGTCTCTTGCATGCTTCTAATTCTGATCTCATGCACATCCCTACTTTTATTTATTCATAGGATTTGAGCATCGCTGGCAAGGCCAGCCTCTATTGCCCATCCCTAATTGTGCCTAAGATGGTGGTGAGCCTTCTTCAACACCATGTGGTGTAGGTAAACCCATAATAGAGTTAGGGAGGGAATTCTAGGATTCTGACCCAGTGCCAATGAGGGAATGGTGATATAGTTCCAAGTCTGCACAGCGTACGACTTGTCAGGGAACTTATTGGTGGTGGTATTCCCATGTATCTGCTGCCTTTGTGCTTCTAAATGGTAGGTCATGGGTTTGGAAGATGCTGCCAAAGGCCGTTTGACAAGTTGTAGCAGTGCACCTTGCTATACTGTGTGTCAATGGTGAATGTTCAAGGTGCTTTGAGGTTTAATTTAATGTAATGTTTAGGTTGGCATGGGTAATTGAGCCAAGGTTGTCACTGGCTTGGGTTCAGGAGCGCCACTGGAACAAATGCAGCAGAATTTCAGGCTATCAAGAGAAATGGCAACAAGTGAAACAAAGCCACAATTCATGTATATTGATCAGATAAATTAGTTAAGGTGCCTTTTTAAAAACAAATCTACCTTGTATGCCAATTAATTAGGTTGGCAGTGGTGATTCTTCTGTAATTTTCTACCTTGCTGCTGTTATACATGCCAGCAGCTGATGGGAGTTCAGCCCCAAATAATGCTTTCATCAAAGACTTATCAGTCAAGTTACAGAAGATAACAAATCTATGGAGCTTTTATTGTTTGAAACATGTGGAGCAAAATATTAGAATCTAGCTAAAATTTGCTATGTTCTTGCTATTGTTTGATATTACTACTCAATTTCTGATGTGTCAGCCCCACTTTTGAAGTATAGCCATGATTTTGTAGACCACCATGGCAGCCAATCTGCACGCAGCAAAGTTGAATAAAAAGCAAATGAACGGATGAATTAGGTTACCAACCTTTGCTTGAGGGAGCGAGTAGGATAGAGGGTTGGGGTGAAGATTGGCAGAACAATTCCTTGCTCTTCTTCAAATAGTTCCAGGGGATCTTTGGTTCATGAATTATTTGTCAGGATGGAGAATAGACCAGGACGGAATAAAGGAACACTTTATTCACCTTTATTTGCCACACTCTAGAAAATCTATCACATCACAACCTACAAATGCAACAGCATTAGAATGCTGAGGCAATTTTTATTATAATTGATGGACAGTTAAAGAACAAAACTCTTGATTTGGCAAGCGAGAATTGATTAAAGCAAAGGACTTGCTCTGTAGTACAAACTAACGAACTGGGAAATGCAAAACTGAGGTGCTACCACTAGCAGAGAGGTATAATGACAGAACAAGCTATTTATATAGGTAGTTTCTCTTCTAAGCATAGGTAAAGCAATTTATATTAGAAATCTCGGACAACAGGAAACAGTGTGATGCCATAAGACCTTCAGTTGTTTCATCAATGACCTGTCCTTGATCATAAAGTCAGGAATGGTGCCAAATGCTGATGAATCCAGAGTATTCAGCTTCATTCACAACTCCACTGATGATAAAGTCAATCATTCCAGCTGACAGCTGTATTTGAATAACATTAAAGCTTGCGCTAACAACTGGTAGCAAACATGTGCTCCATATAAGTGTCAAGCAATGACCATCCTGAAGAAAAAATCCAACCAGCACTCTTTAACTATCACAGAGCCTCTATCATCAATATCCTGGGAATCCTACTAGTCAAAAGCCTAACTGGACCAGACCCATCAACACTGATTATAACAGAGCAGGTTAATATTCTGTACTGAGTAGCTCACCTATTCACCTCTCAATACCCCTCCACAATCTACAAGGCTCAAATCTCAAAACTGATGGAATACATAGCACTACCCTGATGGGAATAGCCATACAACAGTACAGAAACTCTTCAGCATCTCAAACGAAACAATTCACTTTAACTGTGTCCATAGATTCAAGATCCACTTTTTGCATCCCTAACAGTGGCTGTAGGGCGGACTATCTACAGGATGCATTGCAGCAACTCATCAAGCTTAATAAACAGCATCTCCATAAATGGCATAATTTCTAGCACTATGAAGGATAAGTGCAGTAACAATGCCATGGGAGAAGCATCAGCCCAATTTCTACTTTAAGTATACACTATTCTGATGTACATATATCACCATTCCTTCATCACTGAGTCAAAATCCTGGAATTCCCTATCTCACATAATGTGGGGACACCATTACACAAGGACTGCAGTGGTTCAGCCTAATGAGAACCTTGAGGGGCAATAAAGGATAACTAATAAAGGCAGCTTTGCCAGCATCATTCACATTCTGGAGAATAATTTTTGAAAACATAGTGAGTCTTGCAACAAACTAATTTTTCCTATTTATTTTGACTAACTACAAGTTTGCAGAAAAGCAGCCTATATTAAATTCATGTTTTCAAAGTGGATATAAAATTTAAATGGTGGCTATGAATGACATCATTTCCAAATTAATTTTCCACTCAAACATGTTGGAAGTTTTAAAATATGCAGAGGTTCCATACCAGCATAATGTGCAGAGATGGTGCAATAACAGCACTTCACATTATATTTCAGAAATTCTCAAGGTAGCAGAAATGCCACACCATTCCTAACCTGCAAAATATGCAATAAGTGAAATGAAGATATTGTTGTAATTCTTCACACATTCTGACAAGACATTTCTTAAGGGAGAAGGGCAGTGCCCTTAATGAGACTTTTAGACCATTACATGCTAGGAGGTATCGGTATATATTAAATTACTGGAAACCTTAAATAAGTAGATTATGTCAGTAAGTGTACCTATTAAGGAAAGTATCTGGAAGTATGTACAGGTGTTTCTTTTCCCCAAAAGTAATTTGTCAGTGCAATAGGATTCCACTAAAAATCCAATGGGACACTGTTTGTGTAAACTTGGCTTTTCTACTAAACATCGCCTTTGGGTATGAGATACATTTCAGTAACAGATTTGGAATTTTAGAATTTAATTAGGTTTGGGGGCTCAGGGACTGGGTAGTGCAATGAGCTACAACACTGCTCTTTCAACCTTAGGAATTGGGCTTGAACATAATCCAGATTTCTGAACAAAAGTGAATCAGCAAGGGTCTGACAATGAAATGAGCTGAGGTGCTCTCAGGTCACAGTCTGCATGGATCAACATTGCAAACATGTAAACTGACAATCTAACTCAGAGCAGCTACATGTATGGCTAGTGTGAAAAATGAAGGTGGTCACACTGGAATAGCAAAGCAGCACTGATTTTCTAAAGCTCCATTTGAATTGTTGTCACCAAAATCACATTTGTTTTTATTCTACATCTGATACATTGTATACCTGACTTGAAAGTGCTCAATCCTCAAACATTTTTCCAGAAATAAAAAAGTGCTCCATTTCTTAGTACAATGAGGAAACAGTACATTGTGCTTATATTACTGGCCTAGTAATCCAGAGACCTGGATAATGATCCAGAGATAAGTTCAAATCCCACTACAGCAGCTGATGAATTTAAATTTACAGAACTAAAAACAAAATCTGGCATAAAAAGCTGGTGCCAATGGGGCTTGGAGCTCCGAAAGCTTGTGTGGCTTTTGCTACCAAATAAACCTGTTGGACTTTAACCTGGTGTTGTTAAACTTCTTACTGTGTTTACCCCAGTCCAACGCCGGCATCTCCACATCATGGCCAATATGGTGACCATGTAACTGCCAGGTTGTCATGAAAACTCAATATTGTGAACGAATGTCTTTTAGGGAAGGCAACCTGCCATCATTACCCAGTCTGGCCTACATTTGGTTTCAGACCCACAAATGTAATTGCCTCTTAACTACCCTTTAAAATGAGCCAGCAAGTAACTCAGTTAAAGTCAATTAGGAGTGGGCAATAAATGCTGGCCTTGCCAATGGCACCCATATTCTATGAATTAATATAAAAAGTGTACTGGTGATCTGATAATTGCATTTCTGAGTAATAATTGGATATTATCTACATTTGGATTCCCAGTTAGCCACATGTGGCTTGAGGCTACCATGTTGGGCAACAATGGCCTATTCTTACAATTTTTTAAAAATTCGTTCATGTAATGTGAGTATCTCTGGCAAGACAAATCTTTACATTGTGTGGCAAATGGCAATGGCTTGACTGCTCCAGTGCAGTGCAGTGGGTTATGGAGCACAAGTCTGGAGTACTGCTGTCAGGATGTTACCAGGGCCCACAGCCTTCAGCCGTTTCTTGATGTCAGATGGAGTGAATCAAATTGGCTGAAGACTGATATAAAAACAAAATACTGTGTGAGCTGGAAATCTGAAATAAGAACAGAAGCTGCTGGAAATGAAGAGCAAATCCAGCAGCTGAAGAACTCATATTTGACATAAGAACATTAACTCTGTTTCTCTCTTCACAGTTGCTGCCAGACCGAGTATTTCCAGCACGGGTTTATGGTTGAAGACTGACATCTGTGATGTTGTGCTCCTCAGGAGGGGGCCAAGTTGGTTCATCTTCTAACTGAAGATAGCTGCAAATACCTCAGCCTTTTATCTTTCATTGACATGCTAGGCCCCCACATCATTGAGAATGAGGACATTTGTGGAGCTTCTTACTCCGGTTAGTTACTTAAATTGTTCACCACCATTCGTGACTGGGTGTGATAGGACTTTAGAGCTTTGATCTCATCAATTAGTAGTTGCGAGATCATTTAGATATGTGCATCACATGCTACTTCCACAGTTACGTTGGACATTTCATCAGCCTATAGCTTTGAAATACATTTTGACTGACATTCTTTATAAATTGTTAGGGTGCTTTTTAAAAAAATCTATCTGGTATATCAATGTGCTTTTAAAAGGAAGTGAAGAATTTTAGGCTGGTAATCAAGATCTTTCCCAACCACTCCGTTTGCTATAAATTCCAGCTGCTGGTGAGAGCTCAGTCCAATGCTTTTCATCAAGGACTTACCAATCTAAAATTACAGAAAAGAATTGGAAAATATGAAAGTTTTATTGTTTTGTAACGTATAGCTTTGTAATCTAACTAAAATCTGCTATTTTTCTTCTTGAAACTACATAATATTACTAATTAAACCTCATTTGTAGATTCAGGGAGAAGTACAGCCATTATTATAGGTAATATGAGTCAATTTTCATAAGAAGTCCTATAAACAGTAAATTAATGATTAGTCAACTTATTTTTAGTTGGGGAAGAAATGTTGGGTAGGAGACTTCCCTTCTCGTCAAAAGGTTTCACAGGACATTTTGCATCAACTTTAGTAGATGGGCAGGGCCTCTGTTTAGCCTCCCATCTGAAAGATGGCACCTATGGCAATGCAGCACTCGCTCAGTGGCTGCAGTGTAGTGTCAGTCTAGACTCGGATTTCAAGTCCACAATGAGGATTGATTCAGAGTTGAGTGTTACACAGCCAAATTGAAACTGCGCTCAAAATCACCCAAACCCTAGACACTTTGTGAATAAGTTAAAGTTGTAAAGAGTAACGAATATCAAAATATAACAAAGAACTAGGTGCAAGAGTAGGCCATTTGCACCTGCTCTGCCATACAACAAGGTTGTGGCTGATTTGGTTATAGATTAGGAATTCATCAGCTGCTTCTGTATTGGCACTAGCCACTTTGCTGGTCTCTTTACTGTTCTGCGGATAGGAATGCCTCTTAAAATGCTATGGTCATGGTTCACTTGGCAACAGTGATTACTGCACTCCATGTATGTTTCTCTTAGGACAACTTGCAGCAGGCACCTCAAAGCACCAGCAGTGAAAGAGCCTTCAAGTCGAGTGACAAAGGTGGCGGTTTAATAGTAAGGTCTTCTTCCAAGTCAACATGTCCAATATTGAGAGACTCGTCACTCAAACCCACCTCTACTGAAATACTTTACCGATGTCCTCAAAACATTGCTGGAGGTCAAACATCTCCATCGATTTGTGGTGACTAACCAAATGTAATGCATCAAACAGACAGAGAACTCATCAGGAACATGCAGAGGAGAAGTCAAGGTGGCAGAGAGGGGGCATTAACCTCCAAACAACTCAGCAATTGACGCTCCACACAACACCTGCCCCACATGTAGCAGAGTCTGAAGATTGTGTATCAGTCTTACCAACCACCTTAGATCGAACAAGAGTGAAAGCAAGTAATGAAGGGCCGCCTAAGAGAGGGCAGCTAGTGAGCGTTACCCAATTTGAATTTATCTCTCTCATATTTAGTGAGCTATTTTATTTTACAAGTTATTTCAGCCAGGAATGCACAGTCTTGCTCACATACCTTTGTCTTGGGATTGAGATCCTGGTCCTCAAATCCTCAACTGATTGAAGGCCGAGTTGGCACATTGGTGGCAATGATGAAAATTGTCATCCATGTCTGTCTTCATCAAAAGGGCAAACTAGAAGCAACATCATGGAGAATATAGAAAGACCTTTGAGTCAAAGATCAAAACCAGTGCCAAGTGCTTCTTAGTCTGTTGATCTTCCAAGCAAAAACTAAAAGCCGGTACGACAATCGGAAAGCTTCACTGCTAGTCATGGATGATTCTGCACACATATGGTACAATATTTCAACTTGTACATATGTTCTTTTGGACATTTCAGATTCACTTAAAGAAGTCAAAATTTTAAGGAACGTAACTAGGATGAATTGAAAAATTACTGTACTTGGGTTTAAGAGGCAGAGACTGTAAAATAAATTTATGCTAATTGTTAATAAATCACTGGTTAGATCTCAGCTGGAACAGTTTGTCAAAACTAATGAGGATAATTATTTAAACTTTATATCTTTGAAGTTCCAGTGTGCACCCAAGTAACCAACGACTAAACTATTTACATTCCTGGCTGGCTGGAGCAGAGAAGATGTCAGCAAAGAAAAACATTATAAATCTGATAACCACGGGAAAAGGTTTAAACAGTCATGGTATCTGCTGAATTAGCTGATTTTAAATAGTTCACCAAAAAACAGAATCTGAGGTCCAAGGCAAAAAATAGGTTGTCAAAGTATCTGTTCGAGAGCATTATGTAACCTTTCCTTAAGATGGATTGCATCAATATCTAGCACGACAGAGCCTAGAGGAGTAGAGCTAGCAGAAATTCACTATCTAAGCTGACCAGGCTAGATACTGTAGTTAACACTGACTAGCTGGCACCCATACCCAAGTAATGTGTGGAAATTATAAAATTGTGTGGTATTTCCACTCTACTAAATAAGCCAAGATTCAGAACAGATTTGGCAACTCAAAACTGGCATCCATGAGGTGGTGTGGGCCGTCAGCATAAAAATTGCATACCGCCACAATCCGTATATCCTAAGGTACTCCTCAATCTAACATTACCATCAAGCCAGGGATTCAACGAGAGTGTAAGAGAACATGCCAGAAGAAACACCAAGCATACCTAAAAATGAGGTGCTAACTTGGTGAAATCACAGCACAGGATTATATGTATGCTATAAAGCAAAAACAGGATGCTATCCAGAGCTAAGCAGTCCCACACCAATAGATCAAAGCTCTGTAGACCTATCACGTCCAATTGTGAATGTTGGCAGTTTGATTACACAGGTTCCATGAGCATCCCCATCTTCAATGATAGCACAGTCTAGCACTGAGTGCAAAATACAAGGTTGAAGCACTAGGAACAAGCTTCAGTCAGAGTGCTTATGGGTGACCCTCTCTGGCTCCTTCTGAGTTCCCCACCAGCTCTAGCTAATTTGATTCTCCACGTGATGTCTAAAATGGCTGAGCACCCTGTAGACAGTGAAAATTCTGGCTGTAGTGCTGAGGACTAGAAGGACCTCTAACCAAACTGTTCAACTTAGCTGCAAACTGGCATCTTCCCAAAAAGTAACTAGGAAAATTTCCTGATTATACCCTGTCCAAAAACTGCAGGACAAATTCAATCAGGCCAATTACCACCCCAGCAGCCTAATCTCAATCAGCAGCAAGTGATGGAAATTGTCATCAAAAGTGCTACTAACACAAAAGCAAAAATAATGCAGATACTAAAAATCTGGAATATAGAAAATGTTGGAAACACTCAGCTGGTCTGGCAGCATCTGTGGCGAGAGATACTATGGACAAGTGAGACCACTCTATAGCCTTCATCTCGCTCACCAAGACCATGTGAGCAGCCTATTAAAATTGCTGCAGGAATTTGGCTGCCCCACTCAAGCTGCTCAATGTGAGGTCTTTCCACGACAACATGATAGGTAAGGTCATGGCAATATCGGAACACTGAGATCTGCAGTGGGACCAAACAGTGTTGTGTTCTGGCAACACTCTTCGGCATATTCTTTTTCATTGCTGCTATCATATGCCTTCAGTTCATATACAGAGGATGTCTATTTGCATACAAGGACTAATGGAAAGCAGTTCAGCTTTGCTCATCTCAGTTCCAAGATAAAGGTGCACCAAGTCCTAATCAGAGTTGTGTTAAGCTGATGATACCACACTAACATTTCATACAGAAGAACACCTTAAGTTGCAAATGGACAAACTCTCGCACACCTGTAAAGACTTTGGTTTGACCATCAGCATCAGGATAATAAATGTTATGGCACAGGAAGTTGCCACATTACAAATCAGCATTGAGAATGGGAAACTGGAAGTTAAGGCTTCACATATCTAGGCTCCACAATCGTCAGCAATCTGTCACTTAATGCTGAAATCAACATGCATATTGCAAAAGCTGCAATTGCAATGTCCAAGGTGAGCAAGAGAGTGTGGAACAACCTGAGTGAGAACACCAAGTCCTACGAAGCTGCATCCTCAGTGCACTCTCTGACAGTAGTGAGACCTTGACGAGATGCTAGAGGGGGAAAAAGGTGGAACAGTTTCTACCTTTGGTGTCTCAGACATATCCTCGATATCTCTTGGCAGGACAAAGTCATCAACTTAATGGTCCTGGAGTGTCCTAATTCCATCAGCGTACACTCAATGCTGAGCAAACTATCTCTGTTCTGGTTCAGCCACATTCATCGTATGGATAATGGCCATTCACCCAAAGACCTTCTGAACAGTTGACTGGCCACTAGGTCACACTGTGCTGGATGTCCACACTGCCAATACAAGGCCATCTGCAAGCGAGATATGAAGATGTTGAAACAGAAATCCTCGGGGTAGTCGTTGACAGCCATGTCCTTTGCAGGCTGACTGACTTGCAGGGGCATTGGCAGAGACAAACAGAAACAAAACGCCCAGCTGACCAAAAGAGCCCAGAGAAGACAAAGTCAGCGGATCGTGCACATTCTCAGCCTCACTGCAGAAACTGAGGCAGAACGTGCCATACTAGAGGGACTTCCTGACCAACACTAGGTGATGTTTAATAAAGAGTTGTCCACCATGACGCAAACCTTCATCTCACGAGACGGAAGGTTTCCAAAGAAGGTAAAGTGGTAGCTCACATGAAGCACATGCTTGCTCATGAAAAATAACTACCGAGTTGACCAGAGGGTACTTGTACCAAAACATGTTCCTCACAGTAATTTCATATCTATGCTAAATGTCTTATTACTTTTGGATTCTCTATCACCGCTGTGTTTCCAGCCATTTGTTTTTTAAAATCAAACCACACTGTAGCAACATAAAAAGACATTTTTGTTTGGTGAGCCAAAAAGAAGTTGGTAATCGCTCCTTGTAGATAAATTATGCCACATGCAACCGACTGAAAACTAAAAACATAAGAAAAATATCAAAACCATTTAAAAAAAGGATCATGTGAACTTCAATGGGTTTTTCATGCTAAATAACATGTGTTACTATTAGGTGCGAGAAATAAAAACTAAAAGAAATAAAACAAACCCAGAGTGATCAACTGAGCCCTGCACCATCATTGATAATGACAGATGAAAAGTAATCCTGGCAAAAGAGAGGATGTTGCTGTTGATTATGGACTAGTGGACATCAAGGAGAAACAGAACAGGGACTAGAGACAGACACTGGACCAGGAATTTCAGACAGGAAGGTGGCAGGTCACCATCAGAAAGGGAAAACGGAGGAGAGGAAAAAAACTTACCTCGCACCCTCGAATATCCTTCCCATCCCCCTGCCAACTCACCTCCTCTGGCTTCATCCTATCTCCCAAATCCTCTCTCACTTCCAACTCATCCCCTCCACTTCTTTCCTCCCAACTCTTCCCCCAATCCTTCCTCACCTGCCTACATTTCTCATGCAACTCTTCTAATCACTTCCTTCTCCTTCTTTCCCGTTTACTTCATCTCATCTTCTCCCCTTTCCCTTCTCAACTCCTCATGCACCTCCTCTCAATCCTTTCCCTTCACACTTTCCACCTTCTAACAATTGCCTCCCACAAGCCCCTCTCCCTTCTAAACTTACTCTCCCAATACACCCCCTTGTCACATCCCACCTCCCTCTCTTCTCACCCCATCTTTCTCACGTCTCCACTTCGCCCCACTCCCTCCTAACTCTCTTCCCACCCCTCCCATTTCCTCACCCCAACTCACCTCCCTATTTCCCCACACATCTCACCTGCCTACCCTTTCCACAAGCCCCCTTATCCCAACCTGTTCCCAGCCCCTCTTTCCTCCATCCCGTCATCCCCTCACCGTTCTCCCCAAACCCTCCTCTGCTCTCTTCCCTATCAACTCCCCCTCCCAGCTGGCTTGCCCATCATCCCTCCTCCAGTCCACATTGCTGGGAGATGCCAAGTGTTTAGCTGTCCTGGAACAGCTTGGTTAGAGTGCAGCAAGTACTGAATCAAGGTCTTCAATACTGTTATCGGAACATTGTCAGGGCACAGAGCCTTTGAAGTATCAGTGCCTTCAGACTATTCCTTAATATCACATTGATATCTCCTCCACCCCCTCCCCACCACCCCCATCTTTCACCCATATCCATCTCCCATTGCCTTACCCTCCCCCCACCCTTCTCTTCCCAGTCCCATCTTTCCCCACCGCATCATTTGCCACCTCCTCTACCCATCACCCACCCATTCTCTCCTCCTTCCTGGCCCTTTCCCCCTCCTTGTCCTCTTTCCCCCACCCTCTTTCCCCTCTGCCCACCTCCTCCTCCTTTTCTCCTTGCTCCCCATCATCTTCCCTCCTGTCCCCTCCCACCCCTCTCCCCCATCATTTTAAAGGTTATTTATTAGTATCACAAGTAGACTATTTTAACACTGCAATGAAGTTACTGTGAAAATCCCCTAATCGCCATACTTCAACACCTGTTCGGGTACTGAGGGATAATTTAGCATGGCCCAATGCACCTAACCACCAAACTGTGTGAGGGAAACCGGAGCACCCGGAGGAAACCCACGCAGACACGGGGAGA